>NC_079191.1:298023206-298194596 GCF_029499605.1 Hyla sarda
GTGCTACTCACAAGAGGATGATCCTGCTGATGGATAATAGGGGTGCAGCACCCCCATCATTCATCAGTAGCACCCCCATCATACAAAAGGAGGATCATCCTCCTGGCAATGGCACCCCCAATCATCCAGGAGGATGATCCTGCTGATGGATGATGGGGGTGCTACTCACAGGAGGATGATCCTGCTGATGGATGATGGGGGTGCTACTCACAGGAGGATGATCCTGCTGATTGATGATGGGGGTGCTACTCACAAGAGGATGATCCTGCTGATGGATAATAGGGGTGCAGCACCCCCATCATTCATCAGTAGCACCCCCATCATACAAAAGGAGGATCATCCTCCTGGCAATGGCACCCCCCAGAGCCTCTCAGCACCCCCTTTCTCCCTGTTACATTAAAACATTAAATCAGTGTTTCCCAACCAGGGTGCTTCCAGCTGTTGCAAAACTACAACTCCTAGCATGCCCGGACAGCCAAAAGCTGTCTGGGCATGCTGGGAGTAATAGTTTTGCAACAGCTGGAGGCACCCTGGTTGGGAAACACTGCATTAAAGGGGTAGTCCAGTGGTGAAAAACGTATCCCCTATCCTAAGGATAGGGGATAAGTTTGAGATCGCGGGGGGTCCGACCGCTGGGGCCCCCCGCGATCTCTCTGTACGGGGCCCCGGCTCTCCGCCGAGATAGCGGGTGTCGACCCCCGCACGAGGCGGCGGCCGACACGCCCCCTCAATACATCTCTATGGCAGAGCCGGAGATTGCCGAAGGCAGCGCTTCGGCTCTGCCATAGAGTTGTATTGAGGGGGCGTGTCGGCCGCCGCTTTGTGCGGGCTGTCGGGGCTCCGTACAGGAGATCGCGGGGGGCCCCAGGGGTCGGACCCCTCGCGATCTGCAACTTATCCCCTATCCTTAAAATAGGGGATAAGTTGTAAACCACTGAGTCACCATTGGACTACTCCTTTAAATACACAGTTTTGCAGAGAGGCCTCACCAGCTCACCAGTCTCTTGTCTTCACTTTCTCCTCTCCCCGGGCGGCTCCAGGTCCAGGAATGTCCGGGGGTTTGGGGAGGAATTTATCACCCATGAATCCTCAGAAGACGCGGAGCACATGAGGCAGGGACACGTCGGGGGAGGGAGCAGACGTGCGCACGGCACTTCTGTTCCCAGAAAGCATTGCAGGTCTTAAAGAGGCAGCTTCCTGGGGCTGGGGTATAGGATTGTGTCGGGGGCTGAAACTGGAGTGCGGCAGCCTGCAGGTCAGGAAAGAAGCCTCTTCTGTCTGGGGATGCTGCAAATACCGGCTGAGTTGAGTGACTGTGTGCAGATGTGGGGGGGGGGGGGGGGGGGGTGCTGCCGGCCGTGGTGTCACCCCTCCAGGCTGGTGTCACCCGGTGCGCTCCGCACCACCCGCACCCGGGTCGCAACGCCACTGCATACACAATGCCACCATATCCATAAAGTGCATAAACAATACCGCTATATAGTGCATACGCAATACCACCATATAGTGCATACACAATGCCACCATATCCATATAGTGCATTAACAATGCCGCCATATAGTGCATACACAATACCGCCATATAGTGCATACACAATGCCACCATATCCCTATAGTGCATAATGCCACCATATCCATATAGTGCATACACAATACCGCCATATAGTGCATACACAATGCCACCATATCCATATAGTGCATACACAATGCCGCCATATAGTGCATACACAATACCGCCATATAGTGCATACACAATGCCGCCATATCCATATAGTGCATACACAATGCCACCATATAGTGCATACACAATACCGCCATATAGTGCATACACAATGCCACCATATCCATATAGTGCATACAAACAATGCCACCATATCCATACTGTTATATGTGGATCTGTAGGTGACACACTGTTATGGGGGGATCTGTAAGTGACACTGTTATGGGGGATCTGTAGGTGACACTGTTATGGGGGATCTGTAGGTGACACTGTTATGGGGGATCTGTAGATGACACTGTCATGGGGGATTTGTACATGATGGAGTTATGGGGGATCTGTAGGTGACACTGTTTAATTTTATCTACTTGACAGGCTTAGTAGTGGAAACTGTCTGATAGAATCCATTTCTAAACAAACCAGGGCTTAGCGTTAGCCCCAAAAACAGCTAGCGCTAGCCCCCCAATTATTACCCCGGTACCCACCGCCACAGGGGTGCCGGGAAGAGCCGGTACCAACAAAAGGCACTACTGGGCCTAGGCGGTAACAAGCTGGCATTATTTAGTAACAATGGTCCTCGCCCACCCTGGTAATGTCAGGCTGTTACTGTTTGGTTGGTATTTGGCTGATACTGAAAATAGGAACCCTATGCGTTTTTTTTTTTTTTTTTTTTTTAGTTTTGCAGCATCTACAGTGTTTCCCAAACAGGGTGGTATACTGTATTGTGTATGCACGGTATTGTGTATGCACAATATAGTATTGTATGGATATGGTGGTATTGTGTATGTACAATATAATAGTGAGGAGTGGAGGAGCGGGAAGGGAGGAGCAGGCAGTGAGGAGCGCAGGAGCGAGCAGTGAGGAGCCGAGGGGCGGGCAGTGAGGAGTGGAGGAGCGGGCAGTGAGGAGCGGGCAGTAAGGAATGGAGGAGCAGACAGTGAGGAGCAGGCAGGGAGGAGTGGAGGAGCAGGCAGGGAGGAGCAGGCAGCGAGGAGTGGGTAGTGAGGAGCGGAGGAGCGGGCAGGGAGGAGCGCAGGAGCGGGCAGGGAGGAGCGCAGGAGCGGGCAGTGTGTCATCTACAGATCCCCCATAACAGTTTCACCTACAGGTCCCCCATAACTCCATCATGTACAAATCCCCCATAACAGTGTCATCTACGGATCCCCCATAACAGTGTCATCTACAGATCCCCCATGACAGTGTCATCTACAGATCCCCCATAACAGTGTCATCTACAGATCCCCCATAACAGTGTCACCTACAGTTCCCCCATAACTCCATCATGTACAAATCCCCCATAACAGTGTCATCTACGGATCCCCCATAACAGTGTCATCTACAGATCCCCCATGACAGTGTCATCTACAGATCCCCCATAACAGTGTCATCTACAGATCCCCCATAACAGTGTCACCTACAGATCCCCCATAACTCCATCATATACAAATCCTCCATAACAGTGTCATCTACAGATCCCCCATAACAGTGTCATCTACAGATCCCCCATAACAGTGTCACCTACAGTTCCCCCATAACTCCATCATGAACAAATCCCCCATAACAGTGTCATCTACGGATCCCCCATAACAGTGTCATCTACAGATCCCCCATAACTCCATCATATACAAATCCCCCATAACAGTGTCACCTACAGATCCCCCATAACAGTGTCACCTACAGTTCCCCCATAACTCCATCATGTGCAAATCCCCCATGACAGTGTAATCTACAGATCCCCCATAACAGTGTAATCTACAGATCCCCCATAACAGTGTCACCTACAGATCCCCCATAACTCCATCAGCTGTCTGGGCATGCTAGGAGTTGTAGTTTTGCAACATCCTGACTGAGAAACATTACTTTACACAATGTTGCCTCTCCATGCCAGTGTTTCCCAAACCAGGGTGCCTCCAGATGTTGCAAAACTACAACTCCCAGCATGCCAGGACAGCTAAAAGCTGGCTGGGTATGCTGGGAGTTGTAGTTTTGCAACATCCGGGTTGGAAAAAACACTGCTTCACATAGTGTTTTGCAACCAGGATGTTGCAAAACTACAAATCCCAGCATACCCAGCCAGCTTTTAGCTGTCCTGGCATGCTGGGATTTGTAGTTTTGCAACATCTGGAGGCATCCTGGTTTGGGAAACACTGGAATGGAGGGGCAACATTGTGTAAAGTAGTGTTTCTCAGTCAGGATGTTGCAAAACTACAACTCACAGCATGCCCAGACAGCTAAAAGCTGTAGTTTTGCAACATCCTAGTTGGGAAACGCTGCTTTACACAATTTCGCCCCTCCATGCCAGTTTTTACCAAACCAGGGTGCCTCCAGATGTTGCAAAACTACAACTCCCAGCATGCTTTAGCTGTCTGGGAGTTGTAGTTTCGAAACAGGGTGCCTCCAGCTGTTGCTAAAAAATGACTCATGATTAGAGTAGTAGTTGAGGAAGAGCGAGATAAACTGGATGCTCGCTGTTGCTAAATTACAACTCCCATCATTCCCAGAAAGCCAAAGGCTGTCTGGAAATGATAGGGGGTGTAGTTTAGCAACAGCTGGAGGCCCCCTGTTTGGAAAACCTGTTTTATGGGTGTTCTCCCCAGGGGAGAACACCATAAATGTACTAACCAATTTTTTCTGTATTATTTTTTCTTCTAATTTCAGATCCTTGTATGCAGAGGACTACTTCGGATTCGGTGGACTACAACGATGACCGGCATTTTTTTTATTAATAAAATGGTTAATGAGGGCTTGTGGGGGAGTGTTTTTTTTTTTTTTGGAATAAAAGTTTTTAAACCATGTTGTTTATTTTTATCTACTTGACAGGCTTAGTAGTGGAAGCTGTCTGATAGAATCAATTTCTAAACCAGGGCTTAGCGTTACCCCCAAAAACAGCTAGCGTCTACCCCCCAATTATTACCCCGGTACCCACCGCCACAGGGGTGCCGGGAACAGCCGGCTTGCTCTTCTGAGTGTTGCTGTGTAAGAGGGGGCGTGAAAGAGGAGTTACAAAAACTGTGATTATCTGTTGTGCGGAGTGAATCTGTGGAGTGGGTGCGACTGCCTATAGTCCACATTCATATTTTGGGTAAGTCTTTCTCTTTTGCACATAGTGGGATAACTGTTAGAGTTTAAACACCCTTTTTCATTTTTTTTTCTCTGTTTCACCTCTAGGGGGAGGAGGAGTAGATTGGGCACAGGTGTATAAATCTTAGCTTGGGACTCTTATTAAGAGCTTGCTCTTCTGAGTGTTGCTGTGTAACAGGGGACGTGAAAGAGGAGTTACAAAAACAGGAGTTTGAAAGCAGGAGGTTGAGATCGCTGTGAGTGTTAATTTCTGAACCCACAAGGTCTACAAAAAAATTTGAAGTGTAATTTTGACTGTCTGTTTTTTCCTATACATTTGTGAAATCCCCATAACTAGATGGCCTCCATGTTGGAAAATGCAGTCCATTGTACATCCTGTTCAATGTATGCAATCCTTGAACAACAGTTTGAGGGTGCATATTGTTGTGCGAGATGTGTGCTAGTTGTCCGTTTGGAAGCCCAGATCCTGCATCTAGAGGGGCGACTGGCAACAATGAGAAGCATTAACAACATGGAGAGGAGTCTCTGAGCAGGCACTCTCGGGAATAGAGGTGGGGGAGGACAGTGGGACGGAGTTGCAGGACAGTCAAGCAGTTAGCTTGGGTTACAGTTAGAAAGAGGGGTAGGGGAAAAAGTGTCAGGGAGGCTAGTCCTGAACTGGCACACCCCAACAAGTTTGCCCGCTTGGCAGATGAGGGGGATGCCATTACAGAGCTAGCAGAACTGCAGCAGGATACCGCCTCTGACCGCCATGGGGGTGTCTGCTCCAGTAAGGAGGGAGGGAGGAGTACAGGGCAGGCCAGACAGGTACTAGTGGTGGGGGACTCAATTATTAGGTGGACAGACAGGGCAATCTGTCACAAAGACCGGGATCGCCGAACAGTGTGTTGTCTGCCTGGCGCACGAGTTCGGCACATCGCGGATCGGGTTGACAGGTTGCTGGGCGGGGCTGGAGAGGACCCAGCAGTCATGGTACATATTGGCACCAATGACAAAGTAAGAGGTAGGTGGAGTGTCCTTAAAAATGATTTCAGGGACTTAGGCCGCAAGCTTAAGGCAAGGACCTCCAAGGTAGTATTTTCTGAAATACTACCAGTACCACGAGCCACACCAGAGAGGCAGCGGGAGATCAGGGAGGTAAACAAGTGGCTCAGAAGCTGGTGTAGGAAGGAAGGGTTTGGGTTCATGGAGAACTGGGCTGACTTCGCTGTCAGTTACCGGCTCTACCGTAGGGACGGGCTGCACCTCAATGGGGAGGGTGCAGCTTTGCTTGGGGAGAAGATGGCTAGAAGGGTGGAGGAGTGTTTAAACTAGGGACTTGGGGGGAGGGAACCTACAGCAAAGAGGGGGAAGATAGTGTAGATAGAGAGGTGGGAATTATAAATGTACCTGGGGGGTGGAGCGGAGGGAGGGGTTAGAATAGTTAATAGGAATAGGCTTCATAGGAAAATAAAACTTACACCCTTGAATCCCATTAACCCCAATAACATAAAGGATGGAAATGTAAAGTGTATGTTCATAAATGCCAGAAGCCTAGCAAATAAAATGGGTGAGCTTGAGGCCTTGATACTGGAGGAACATATTGATATAGTTGGGGTCACTGAGACATGGCTGGACTCCTCGCATGACTGGGCTGTCAATCTGCAGGGGTTTACATTGTTTCGCAAGGATAGAATGAACAGAAAAGGTGGTGGAGTCTGTCTGTATGTAAGAAGTGTTATGATAGTCAGTGTGAACGATGCCATAGTGTGTGATGATTCTGAGGAGGTGGAATCACTGTGGGTAGAATTACAAAAGGAGGGAAATACTAAAAAAATAATATTTGGGGTAATCTACAGACCCCCTAATATCACTGAAGAGATAGAAGTTCGGCTTCATAAACAAATAGAGAGGGCCGCCCGGGCAGGTACAGTGGTAATAATGGGAGATTTTAACTATCCAGATATAGATTGGTGTCCGGGGTTGGCTAAAACTACAAAGGGGCGTCAATTCCTAAATTTATTGCAGGATAATTTTATGGGCCAGTTTGTGGAGGACCCAACAAGAAGTGATGCCTTGTTGGATCTGATCATTTCCAAGAACGCAGAGCTGGTTGGTAATGTAACTGTGCGGGAAAACCTTGGTAATAGCGACCACAATATAGTTACTTTTGACTTAAAATGTAGAAAACAAAGACAGACGGGGAAGGCAAAAACATATAACTTTAAAAAGGCAAATTTCCCTGGGCTGAGAGCTGCACTACAGGACATAGACTGGGGGGAGGTGTTCTCAAATACTGATACAGAAGGTAAATGGGACATCTTTAAATCAACTCTAAATAACTATACAGCTAAATATATACCAAAGGGGAACAAATATAAACGATTAAAACTAAATCCTACATGGCTGACAAATGAGGTTAAAAGAGCAATAAACAACAAAAAAATAGCCTTCAAAAAATACAAATCTGATGGGTCAGCGATAACATTTAAACAGTACAAAGAGCTTAATAAAATCTGTAAAAATGTAATAAAAACAGCAAAAATTCAAAACGAGAGACAGGTGGCCAAAGAAAGCAAAACTAATCCTAAATATTTTTTTAGATATATAAATGCAAAAAAAACAAGGACAGAGCATGTAGGACCCCTTAATAATGATAATGGGGAGGTTGTCACAGGCGATAAAGAGAAAGCGGAGCTACTGAATGGGTTCTTTAGTTCTGTATACACTATGGAAAAAGGAGCTGACATTGGCCTGGTCAGTGCTGGTAACACATCATGTAATGTACTGAACTGGCTTAATGTAGAGATGGTACAAGGTAAGTTAAGTAATATAAATGTAAGCAAATCTCCAGGGCCAGATGGATTGCACCCAAGAGTTCTTAGAGAGGTAAGTTCAGTAATATCTGTACCCCTGTTCATGATATTTAGAGATTCTCTGGTGTCTGGTATTGTGCCAAGGGACTGGCGCAAGGCAAATGTGGTGCCAATCTTCAAAAAGGGCTCTAGGTCTTCCCCAGGAAACTATAGACCGGTAAGTTTAACGTGCATTGTGGGTAAATTGTTTGAAGGACTTATAAGGGATTACATACAGGAATACAGAGAGTGGTGGTTATAAGTGATAGCCAGCATGGGTTTACTAAGGATAGAAGTTGTCAAACCAATCTAATTTGCTTTTATGAAGAGGTGAGTAGAAGCCTTGACAGAGGAATGGCTGTGGATATAGTGTTTCTGGATTTTGCCAAAGCGTTTGATACTGTCCCTCATAGACGTCTGACAGGTAAGTTAAGGTCTTTGGGTTTGGAAATTTTAGTTTGTAACTGGATTGAACACTGGCTCATGGATCGTACCCAGAGAGTGGTGGTCAATGATTCGTACTCTGATTGGTCCCCGGTAATTAGTGGTGTACCCCAAGGTTCAGTACTGGGCCCGCTGTTGTTTAATTTATTTATCAATGATATAGAGGATGGTATTAACAGCTCTGTTTCTATCTTTGCAGATGACACCAAGCTTTGTAGCACAGTACAGTCTATAGAGGATGTGCATAAGTTACAAGATGACTTGGATAGACTAAGTGTCTGGGCATCCACTTGGCAAATGAGGTTCAATGTGGATAAATGTAAAGTTATGCATCTGGGTACTAATAACCTGCATGCGTCGTATGTCTTAGGGGGGGATTAGACTGGCAGAGTCACTGGTAGAGAAGGATCTGGGTGTACTTGTAGATCACAGACTACAGAATAGCATGCAATGTCATGCTGCTGCTTCCAAAGCCGGCAGGATATTGTCATGTATCAAAAGAGGCATGGACTCAAGGGACAGGGACATAATACTCCCCCTTTATAAAGCATTGGTACGGTCTCACCTGGAATATGCTGTTCAGTTTTGGGCACATGTCCATAAAAGGGACACTGCGGAGTTGGAAAGGGTGCAGAGACGCGCGACTAAACTAATATGGGGCATGGATCATCTTAGCTATGAGGAGCGATTAAAGGAGTTACAATTGTTTAGTCTTGAGAAGAGACGTTTAAGGGGGGATATGATAAACGTATATAAGTATACTAATGGCCCATACAAAAAATATGGAGAAAAACTGTTCCAGGTTAAACCCCCCCAAAGGACGAGGGGGCACTCCCTCCGTCTGGAGAAGAAAAAGTTTAGTCTCAAGGGGCGACATGCCTTCTTTACCGTGAGGACTGTGAATTTATGGAATGGTCTACCTCAGGAACTGGTCACAGCAGGAACAATTAACAACTTTAAAACAGGATTAGATACATTCCTGGAACAAAATAACATTAATGCTTATGAAGAAATATAAAATCCCATCCCTTCCCCAATATTGCGCCACACCCCTACCCCTTAATTCCCTGGTTGAACTTGATGGACATATGTCTTTTTTCGACCGTACTAACTATGTAACAGGCCCAGAGTGTCAAAAAAGGCACTCCTGGGCCTAGTCGGTAACAGGCTGCCATTATTTAGGCTGGGGAGGGCCAGTAACAATGGTCCTCGCCCACCCTGGTAATGTCAGGCTGTTACTGTTTGGTTGGTATTTGGCTGATACTGAAATAGGGGGAACCCTATGCAATTTTTTTTTTTTTTTTATAGTTTTGCAGCATCCACAGTGTTTCCCAAACAGGGTGGTATACTGTATTGTGTATGCACGGTATTGTGTATGCACAATATTGTATTGTATGGATATGGTGGTATTGTGTATGTACAATATGATAGTGAGGAGTGGAGGAGCGGACAGGGAGGAGCAAGCAGTGAGGAGCCGAGGGGCGGGCAGTGAGGAGTGGAGGAGCGGGCAGTGAGGAGCGGGCAGTAAGGAATGGAGGAGCAGGCAGTGAGGAGCAGACAGTGAGGAGCAGACAGTGAGGAGCAGGCAGGGAGGAGTGGAGGAGCAGGCAGGGAGGAGCAGGCAGCGAGGAGTGGGTAGTGAGGAGCGGAGGAGCGGGCAGTTAGGAGCGGGCAGGGAGGAGCGCAGGAGCGGGCAGTAAGGAGCGCAGGAACAGGCAGTGTGTCATCTACAGATCCTTCATAACACTGTGTCATCTACAGATCCCCCATAACTCCATCATGTACAAATCCCCCATAACAGTGTCATCTACGGATCCCCCATAACAGTGTCATCTACATATCCCCCATGACAGTGTCATCTACAGATCCCCCATGACAGTGTCATCTACAGATCCCCCATAACAGTGTCACCTACAGATCCCCCATAACTCCATCAGCTGTCTGGGCATGCTAGGAGTTGTAGTTTTGCAACATCCTGACTGAGAAACATTACTTTACACAATGTTGCCTCTCCATGCCAGTGTTTCCCAAACCAGGGTGCTCCAGATGTTGCAAAACTACAACTCCCAGCATGCCAGGACAGCTAAAAGCTGGCTGGGTATGCTGGGAGTTGTAGTTTTGCAACATCCTGGTTGGAAAAAACACTGCTTCACATAGTGTTTTGCAACCAGGATGTTGCAAAACTACAAATCCCAGCATACCCAGCCAGCTTTTAGCTGTCGTGGCATGCTGGGATTTATAGTTTTGCAACATCTGGAGGCATCCTGGTTTGGGAAACACTGGAATGGAGGGGCAACATTGTGTAAAGTAGTGTTTCTCAGTCAGGATGTTGCAAAACTACAACTCACAGCATGCCCAGACAGCTAAAAGCACCCATAAAACAGGTTTTCCAAACAGGGGGCCTCCAGCTGTTGCTAAACTACACCCCCTATCATTTCCAGACAGCCTTTGGCTTTCTGGGAATGATGGGAGTTGTAATTTAGCAACAGCGAGCATCCAGTTTATCTCGCTCTTCCTCAACTACTACTCTAATCATGAGTCATTTTTTAGCAACAGCTGGAGGCACCCTGTTTCTAAGCTACAACTCCCAGACAGCTAAAGCATGCTGGGAGTTGTAGTTTTGCAACATCTGGAGGCACCCTGGTTTGGGAAACACTGGCATGGAGGGGCGACATTGTGTAAAGCAGCGTTTCCCAACTAGGATGTTGCAAAACTACAACTCCCAGCATGCCCAGACAGCTTTCAGCTGTCTGGGCATGCTGTGAGTTGTAGTTTTGCAACATCCTGACTGAGAAACACTACTTTACACAATGTTGCCCCTCCATGCCAGTGTTTCCCAAACCAGGGTGCCTCCAGATGTTGCAAAACTACAAATCCCAGCATGCCAGGACAGCTAAAAGCTGGCTGGGTATGCTGGGATTTGTAGTTTTGCAACATCCTGGTTGCAAAACACTATGTGAAGCAGTGTTTTTCCAACCAGGATGTTGCAAAATTACATCTCCTAGCATACCCAGCCATCTTTTAGCTGTCCTGGCATGCTGGGAGTTGTAGTTTTGCAACATCTGGAGGCACCCTGGTTTGGGAAACACTGGCATGGAGGGGCAACATTGTGTAAAGTAGTGTTTATCAGTCAGGATGTTGCAAAATTTAGACTCCTACCATGCCCAGACAGCTAAAAGCTGTCTGGGCATGCTGGGAGTTGTAGTTTTGCAACATCTGAAAGGCCACAGTTTGGACACCGCTGACGTAGAGCAAGAATACCCCTGGTGTCCAAACTGTGGCCCTCCAAGAAAACGTCAGTGGTGTCCAAACTGTGGCCCTCCAGATGTTGCAAAACTACAACTCAGTAGAACACTTAAAACGGTAATGGATGACTGGTACCTCAAAACCAGAATGATACAGAAGGGCCCTAGGTGTATTAAATTAAATATTGAAAGTAGAAGAAAACACCAATTAGGCAAACCTAGATATTAGAAATTATTTACTCAAATATAAAGTGCCCAACATACAATATATACAGAAATGAGCGTAAAAAATATTAAACACAGTCCACAAAGCGTGGGGGATGGGGGAATAGGGTACAGGTGAATTACTACACTAGAGTTCCTACCTATCTAAGGTGGACACTCCTGAACTAAGTGTGGATGGGGAATGGAAACAAAGAAATATAATGATAATAATACTAAATGAGCTAACCTCTCTACCAACGCGTTTCACCCGATAATAGACAGGGCTCATCAGGGAACGAGAGGAGGCCAATGAGGTATCACAAACCCAATAAAGATATTAGATAGCAGGATTGGTAATCACATATATGTTAGATGACATGATTAGAAGGCACAACAAATGTTAATACAGAGTATTAGATACAAGAATAAGATGAGTAAAGATAAGTTAATGCAGCGTCAGTGGGTCAAAGATAGTCAGTCAAGCGGTCACCAGGAAATACAGATGTTTGTTTGGTCAAAGACTCTATTGTGCACATGGACAAGACTCCAACATTAGACCACATTCAGATAATAATATATTCAAATAGTCATAATGTAGCCATAACATAAGGTTATGTGCATGGCCAAATGATATCCCAACCAATTGAACAGTTACTTGATGAAGGCAGGGATATTTCACTCTAAAAAAGAAAAGAGAGGAAGGACATAATTTAAGAAGTGCCCCAATGATGGGCGATAAGTTCATAATGCAAATAAAAAAGCAGGAGAGGGCTTACCATATGTAAAAAGCCTAATTGGCTGCATTTGTGGGAGTGGCGTGGGGTATATAAACTCCCCTCTCCCTCAGGTAGGGGCGTATGACTCGTGGGCGGTATTTCTCTTGCAGGATACCGTGTTAGGGCGTACGTCTCGGAGGTGTCAGTTGTTTGCAGTGGGTTGCAGTTATTTCGTGTTTCGTGTTTCAGGTCGGTAAGTATCACTCCTGCCGCAGGCCCAGGCCCCTGTACCGGTTACCCGCCTGCCACCTGCTCGCTGCCGCTCTGGGGGAGCGCTGCTCCTGCGGGTTGCGCGGCCCGTCCTCTCCTGCCGGCTGTCAGCACTCGCTCGGCTGGCCGGGGGGGGAACGGGTTGTCGGGCCCTGCACTGCGGCGTTCTCCCCGGTGTTGCGCTTCCGGGTGTGGGTGGGGGACCTCCCTGGTCCAGCCGCGCCGCCGCCGCCCGTCGGCCCGGCCGCTCCATCCGTGCCTGGTGCCCCGCTTCCACGCCATCTCCTGCCTCGTGCGCTGGCTGGGCGGGGCTTCTGGTCCGGGGGGGGGGGCGGGGTTTCAGTGACGGCGTCGTCCGGCGCCGCGGCGCTGCCATTGCTCAGCCGGAGGTCGCTGCCGCTGACGGCCTCCACACAAACGGCCCCGGCCATAGGAGAGGGGTTTCCCAGGACCCGCAATACAGTCCCGCTCCCCTTCGCTGCTCGGCTGGGGGGGGGGGGGGGTCGATCCGGTTTTCAGTTAAAGCCACGCACGGAGGCCACAGCTTCCCTCCAGTGGCACGTAGGCCCTACTAATCACGCCGGATTTCTCCAGGGGGCAGCGACTCTTTCCCACCACTGCTCCAGCCCCCCTCCCCCCCCCCCGTTTTCACATACAAGGTGGGCACATGGCAGGAGTCGCCAGGCCCAGCAGGTCCTGGTTGCCAGGGGGAGGGGGTGTCAAGGGAGCGGGGTTGGGAGCTGCTTGTCACCACTACGGCACGGAACTTGTTTGCTGGATGTCACTGTATACATATATGTAGCTTGACGGCCGGTGGCTCGTCAACGTTGGCAGTCACGGTCAGTCAGGGTGCTTCCTGCCTCATCACGTTTTGCTTGCTCCACAGGGTACCAGGTGGTCGGATTGTGTCCGTATTCCCGTATACATCTCATACAGCTTTCAGTTGAGGTACTTACAGAATCAATATTAGAGAGGGGAACCGTATGTTCTCCCCCCGTCTATCACTCCATACTCATCCCGTACATTTACGCAGTCACGAGCACTCCCGCCACCGGTTAGGACGCTGCTACTGACACGTCTTCAGAGCCACGTGCGTCACCACACTCACGTCAATCGGCCCCAGCCTGACTCAATTTCAGTTGGGGCTTGACGACATGGTTATTTCTGACTCTTCTTCAGAACGACTCGACATCACTCATAGGCAGAGGATCACCTGCGTCTGACTCATCTTCAGTGGGGTCCTCTGCGTATGCTGTTCTGACTCTTCTTCAGCGCAACAGCATACATTTAGCCTCAGTTTCAGTATCACACTTTCCTCCATCACGCCTTTTCGGTCGGTCACGTCATGTGTAATTAATCTTTCCTTAAATATCCACAGCTGGAAGCCATTACCGTGCGGTCAGTACTCCCGGTGTTGGAAGCTTTTCAGGAAATTCAGCAGGTCAGTTCCCTCCTGTAGCCAGGAGAACGGAAAAAAAAAAAAGAGAAAAAAAAAGAAATTTTTTGAAAAAACAAAAACAAAAACCTGTGTACAGAGAGTATATATACATATATAGGGAGGGTATATATATATTTTTTTCACTAGTCATTTTTTATTGTTCTCTTTTCCTCTTATTCTTGCCGGCACCCTTCTATGGCCCGGACAGGTTGCCAGCAGCATGTCTCAGCCAGCGGATATCGAGGAGGCACTCTCGGTTCCTGAGACTCCTGCCAGGGCCTCGGACCGAGGCAGCTTGCCCTCATACAGGTCCTGGACCATCCCCAGGCTAATGGAATCCCCAGGCTAATGGAAGAGTTGAGGAGGAGGGGTGTCCCCTTTCCGGCCTCAGCTAGGAAGGGCGAGTTATTCAACTTGCTGAATGCTGACCAAGCCCCCCGGGGTAGCCAGGCTGCGGCCCAGGATCAAGTTTCAAGCGCTTCCTTGTCTCAGCTTCACACTATGATGACTGAGGTGCTTACGACGGTGTCAGGTTTCAAGGCTAGGCTAGACCTAATGGAACTCTCCAGGAGCGACGTAGCAGTCCCGACCGCAGCGTCACCCACGGCTTCTACCTCTCAGGCCACGCCTTCAGGTATGCCACATCCTCCACCGATCATCACGCCCGCACATTTCATCCCGGCAGCCATAAAAAAGGACATCCTTGAGGGAAAAGAGGTCAACCTCGCCTCTCTGCTAATTGCCACCACGGACGTACATGATACCAAAACCGTTGCCTACGGGGAGCTGGCGGTCACGTTCAAAAGCAAGGACGCTAGGCTCAGCAGGAAGTTGAGTGTCACTGAGTTTGTGCTGGCATTTGGACTATTCAGGGACGTACTCTGTTCAGTTAGCCCTGGCCGCAGGGAGGAGTTGGACCTGTACTTACACAGGGTTGTGCAGATGGCGTACAAATACGGGGGTACCACGTTCTACGAGTACCACAAGTCTTTTTCAGCAAAAGTAGCAGCCGCATACGCGCAGTTCGGCTACGTCACCAACTGGGGGTCCATAGACACGGAGCTATACTGCGAACATTTCGCGGGTCTGAAAGCCCCCTCCTGCACCGCATGCGGGGTGACCACGCATTCCTCCAGCTGGTGCCCACAGGTCAGCAACCCAGGGGAACCCAGCACCAGTAGGAACCTGAACGCCTTCACCCCTCCAGCTCCAAGGAACGTGGCCGCCCTAGATAGGCTCGGTAGACCAGTGAGGTACCTGGGCAAGACCCAGATCTGCAATAACTTCAATCTTTCCTCCTGCGTGTACAGCAATTGCAGACTACTACATGTGTGTTTCATTTGTTTCAGGGCCCACCCCAGCTCTATCTGCTCCCAAAAGGGCCCTCAGGCATGACTAGGCGTGGTACAGGTCCAGGTCCTCGCCCAGGTCCTAGCTGGTCATCCTGAGCCCGACTGGGTGAGATGGCTGGTGGCGGGTTTCTGCGATGGGTTCCACACAGGTTTTGTCGCTTTGCCGCAAAGCACGCATGAATGTGGTAACCTGTCATAAGCCCTTTCCAAGCCAGAGATCGTGTCCGAGCTAATCCAGCAGGAACTGGCAAAAGGTTTCATGATAGGTCCCTTTGATGTGCCCCCTTTTCCATGTTGGAGAGTCAGCCCTCTGGGGCTTGCCACAGGCAAATATTCTAATAAAAGAAGATTAATCTATGACCTCTCAGCGCCTTATTCCTCCATCATTCCCAGCATCAATGCTTTAATCCCCTCCGACGAGTTCTCCATGAAATATGCTACTATTGACCGAGCCATACAGGTCATCCTACAGTTAGGGAGAAACACTTGGTTGTCCAAAGCGGACATAACGGACGCTTTCAAACTACTCCCGATCAGACAAGACCTCTGGCAATGGCACGGTGTCAGGTGGCTGGACAAGTATTATTTCGCAGTTAAGCTCACGTTCGGGGCAAAGAGCAGCCCCTGGCTCTTTGACCAACTAGCCACAGCACTGCATTGGGCACTCCAGAACGTGGCTGACTGCCAGCACGTCATACATTACCTGGATGACTTCTTACTACTCGAACATCCTAGTCTCGCTCCTCTCAACCTCACTTCACTACTGTCTCTGTTCAAGGAAATCGGGGTCCCAGTGGCACCTCACAAGACGGAGGGCCCCGTCAGGCAACTGGTGTTCTTGGGCGTCATCCTAGACACTGTAAACATGCAGGCTAGGCTTCCCCAGGAGAAACTAGTCAGAACCCGGGAGATGATACACAACCTATCCAGGAGTCGCACAGTAACCAGGGTCGAACTCCAGAGCCTCCTGGGCATGATGGCTTTCGCTATGAGGATCATCCCACAGGGGAGAGCCTTCATATCCAGACTTTTGGACCTTCTCCCTTCAGTATCGGGTCAGAGGCAGGTCATCCACATCAACAATGAGGCGATGGCTGACCTACTCATGTGGGATCACTTCTTGGAGAGCTGGAACGGTGTCTCTTTCTTCGTTCCTCCCTTTATCAGACGGGTCCCCGACAATAGTGTCCGATGCCTCATCGGTTGGCTTCGCAGCCATTTTCGGGAACAAATGGTTAGCCGGCCCCTGGCCAGCTGAGATCCGCAACATTCCTGACTTCACAGTAACTTCAGCCCTGTTTGAAACATTTCCCATCGTAGCCGCCGCTGCTGTCTGGGGAAACTCCTGGGCTAACTCCACAGTTCGATTTCTGTGCGATAATTCCGCTACAGTCGACATTCTCAACAGAGGACGCTCTAGGTCCCCCCACATAATGCGCTTTGTCAGGAGGTTCATTCTGTTGTCTCTCCAGCACAATTTCCATTTTTTGATCGAGCACATAGAAGGTAGGAAGAACTTGGCGGCTGATGCACTCTCTCGGGCTAAATTCGGTGTGTTTTTTCAGGTACAACCAGACGCAGACCGGGTCGGAGTCCCGGTGCCTCCGTTCCAACAACTGCTGACGGACTAGCCAGATACGTCTCCATTGCCAACACTCTAATCAAGAAGTCTTTAGCTCCCAGCACGATCCGGGCTTATGATACCGCTTTGGCGAGTTTCTCCTCCTTCATGCAGGGCTTAGGGCTTTCCCCCACAATCACTTTACACTCTGCCCTAGCTTTTGTTGGTTTTTGCCATTCTTCTTTACACTTATCCCAGAACACCATCAAACTTCACTTAACAGGTCTTCAACACCACAGGTCACTCTCGCACCCTCACGCCTCTTCTCTACTCTCTGCTCATCCGATCAAAGCAGCACTCAAGGGCATTTCAGTCTTGTCGCACCCCAAATCTCTTTCTCGCGCACCGGTCACGGGGGATCTTTTCCGGGCCATGTCTTCCTTACTGGACACGCACCCTTTTGGTTTTCACCTCAGCACGGTCATCAAAGCTGCCATACACCTTGCTTTTTACGGCTTCCTTAGACCGGGGGAGTTCACGCGCACTGGCTGCCGAGCACCCGGGCCGACCCTGAGCCAGCTATCATCCAACAGGCTAGGTTTCACTTTCACCCTTCCGTCCACCAAAACCTGCAGATGGGGAGCATCCATCAGATATTTCCCCACCTCACATCAGTGGTGCCCAGTCTCGTCTCTCACCGACCTCCTCTCAATGCTGTCCGGGCAAGCAGCGGACAGTCCGCTCCTCCCGGTGGCTGGGCATGCTCTGTCTTCCTCCCAGTTTACCAGATACGTCCGCTCCCTAGTCACCATGCTAGGTCATGATCCCGCTGTCATCTCAGGACACTCATTCAGGATCGGAGCGGCCTCCGCAGCCTCCAAACATGATGTCCCAGCTCACATCATAAAGAAGCTAGGCCGCTGGAACTCCAGCTGTTTTGACCGGTACATTCCGGATCCCTCTACCGAAATGGCTAATGTGTTTAAAGTTTTGGCATTGTGATACAAATAAAATAGAGTTACACCCTACTCTTGACTCTTTGCCCTCTATAGGCGTGCCCTCGGTCGCGGTTATTGGGCACACCTCATCCGCTGTTTGTATTTCTTAATTCTGTACTAGGTCTACCGGGGTTCCAAGGCTCAGGACGGTAAGTACTCTTGTTCTCCTTTTTTCGTATACTTGCTCGTTCGGCCTTTCGAGCCATGACCACAAGTAAAAAGCCTAATTGGCTGCATTTGTGGGAGTGGCGTGGGGTATATAAACTCCCCTCTCCCTCAGGTAGGGGCGTATGACTCGTGGGCGTCACCCACCCAACCCTCCCTTTTTCTATCATAATCCATACATAGGGCATGCCCTCTATAGGCGTGCCCTCGGTCGCGGTTATTGGGCACACCTCATCCGCTGTTTGTATTTCTTAATTCTGTACTAGGTCTACCGGGGTTCCAAGGCTCAGGACGGTAAGTACTCTTGTTCTCCTTTTTTCGTATACTTGCTCGTTCGGCCTTTCGAGCCATGACCACAAGTAGTAAGACCATAAAAGGTAACCATGTGCAGCTAATAATACCGATGTTGTCCCAATCAGGGAACACCAGGACCAAACACCTGTAAAAAAAAAAAAAAAAAAATATATATATATATATAGATGACACAATGACCTAGGATCTAATGCATGAAAATATACTTAAAAGGTGTCAATGTCCACTTACCCCAACTCGTGGGTACAAAGTGGACTGAAAATAGAAGTCCAAAGACCTAGATATATATGCCACCAGATAACAACAAATAGATATCCAAAGGATGAGGAATACACTAAAATAAAAGAATAATAATATTCCAAGCTCAGATGAAGACTGCCACGAACTATCTAGTTATAGATAAATATACATAACCACATATGTGGATAGCACAAAAAACACTAACCTGTTGATGTCAAGGTTACAATGTAGGGAAATCCCAGAAGATAAGGGAAAAACCGAGAAGGCTGAAGTACAGTGTACAGTGAACACATATATAAAAAAGCAGTACTAAGCCGTGGTCAGGAATTAAAGAGAAGGGAAACACTACAATAATCGTGTAGTGAGACCTTACCTATGGTGCTGTCTTGCCCTTCATGGTGGTTGCTGGACCCCGGTGGACGCCGCTGTGTCAGTGCCGCCGTTCCGGCGTTTAAATAGCCCTGAAGGCGCACATTACTGACACATTTCTGGTAGATGGAACGCAGGCGTCCATCTACATCCGGGGCTTGAAATGCATATCCGGCATTGTAAGCCAGCCTGCATAGGTATTCTCAGCCAATCTACGTGAGACTCATTTCTGGGCAATGGAACACACAGCAAGCTCATATCTGGCCTGGTGGTACGCATCGTACCCGGAACGGATTAAGAATAGCTAAACTTGTGTTCCAAAGGGGCAGAACAGCCTAAGGTATAGAAAAAAATGATCTATTAAATGTATTCCTTGCAAATATAAGATACATGATAAATGTTAATAAAATGGAAAGAATGGAAAAGAGTTAATATGATAATGAATAATTCATCACATTACCCATGACGCTGTACCTGATAGTCTAGAACAAAAGATAGATAAATGGCAATTGGGACCTCCAGTTATAAACGGTCCTAATATAAAACCAGGGGAAAAACTATGATGGAGAATTAGTTCAAAGTAAGTTTGACAAGGGATGGAAATTGAAACAAAGGGGGTGAGTTAAGGTAAAAAGCTACTTATGTGTACTGTATAGTAATGACCATATGCTGTACGTGTAAACCACTTAAGATGGAAAATTAAATTAAAGGACTGGGAGGGATAGTCACTGTGTTATATATAAACGAAGCAAAAGATATTACATCATTCAAACCAGTGGGAATTACGGTTTTCAAACGGTATATCCATCTCGCTTCTGTTTGCAGTAATTTCTTGTCCAAATCACCTCCTCTATTGTCCAATTTAACTATTTCTATGGCCTGGAACGAGATGTTAGGAGGACAGCCAGGGTGAACTGAATGCATATGATGCGATAAAGTCTTGTCTCGTTTGTTTTTTATATCACCAATGTGTTCCAAGATACGGCGTTTAAGCTGTCTAAATGTTTTCCCAACATACCCTTTTGGGCACGGCCAAGAAGCTAGATAAATGACACCTGTTGTTAGGCAGTTGACAAAATCATAGTTATTGAATTCCTGTTGGTCAGTATATCTTAAAAAAGTTTTAGATACATTGATATATTTGCATGCCATGCACCCGCCGCATCTGTATGTGCCTTTCACATTATGCGTTAGCCAAGTCAGATTTCTAGGTGGAGAGAAATGGCTATGAACTAGTAAGTCATTCAAATTTTTAGATCTTCTATACGTCAAAATGGCCCTCTCTTCTACAAATTGTCCAACTACTGGGTCAGATTTCAGTATGGGCCAGAAATGATTGATAATCCGTCTTCAGCTGCGGCGTCATAGGTAGCAATAATGCGTGTAGTCATATCTGTGTCCTCTTTCTCTTTTGGTTGTAACAGACTTTCTCTGGTTCTCTGTTGTGCACATTTATATGCATCCCTCAAAATGCGATCAGAATAATCCCTGTCCCTAAAACGTGATCTAAGATTGGCAGCTTCACATATATCACAAAAAAAAAACAATCTTGGAATCAAATTAATAAGTAAAAGCATTCTAGAGTTATTAATGCTTAAAGTGACAGAGGTCAGATTTGCAAAAAATGATCCTTGGGCTTGCTCCCCAAGGGGTTAAAAATGAAAGAAACATCGATCTATTTGGTTGCTATGGGCAACTAGTCAACTTTTCCATTGCACAAGATTTGATAAATCTCCCCCATCTGATTCTTATACAGGGACAGTGTTGGAGGCCATTACTACCATATGGGGATACCTTACTCGTATATGGAGAAAATATGCACTATATAGGGACAGCGTGGGAGAACAATTTTATAGGGACAATGGGGGAGACCCTTTTTCACAGTAGGTGGTTTAGATTGACAGTGTCACCCAACATGTCACCCAGTCAGAGGCTATATGCCCAGCAGAGGTGAGTGTTATGAGTGTCAGGCTCAATATTTATGTTAGGGTCCCATCCTATATGAGGCCACCTGGTGGATGGGGGGACACATTTTGGGCAGGTAGTCCCACTGAAAGGCCCTTCTATTGACTAATATGGTCCCTGCATGCCAGCAGTCCTGGAGGGTACCAAAGCCTCTTGCCTTGTCAAACTTTACAACGGTGGCATGTCGGCGCTCTAAGGGTGGCTCACTTTCTTGAGGATAGTCGAGCATGCAAATGTATAGAGCTTCCAGCTTTTTAGTGTCCCTCCGTTGCTCTGCCTAGACTTCATAAGGGAGGTGTTTCGGCCCATATCTCTCTCTATGCTGGGCCCTTAACTTTTCAATGATGCCGGTAATTTCAGCCTCCCTGTGGGCCCTTTCTGCCTCAGCTGTGTGGACTGGTGGATGGGACCGGGGAAGGACGTTGTCCCACATGTACTGTATGAGTGCAGGCTCATCGCCGAACAACCACTGTGGAAGGGGGGGTGACCGCAGGCGTGCGCTAACAGGTGTAGACTTCTGTTCTAGGGGTTCCCTGTCAGGGCTGGAGGAGGATGAAGGAGTAGAAAAAGCGGCTACAGCCGACGTACTTACATCCGACTCCTTGGTTGCGATCTCCGCCCAGGATCTGTGGTGAGGGGAAAGTCTCACCGGCGATGCAAGTCCTGAAGTCTGCGGTGATTCTCCAATCGGGGTGGCTGGCCACTCGTCTTCCTCTGGAAGCGGGGGCAGGTTGCAGGTCTTCTTGGCCCCAAGGGACAACTGCTGCAAGCGGTCAGCAAGTTCTTGGAAAAGTTGTGCTGCGGCCACAGCAACTTTCCGCTGCTCCGTCACCATCTTGCTGCTTTCCTCACATGTTGCGGTGGGCTCCGCCATCTCCGTACACCTCACTGCCATCTCCGGACTGTAGAGGTCTGGCCGCGTGGCTTCTTTTATATGAGGCTTCAACAAAATGTCCGCCAGCCGGAAGGACGTCACCGGTGCAGCTCTGACTTCCTGTCCCCCGGCAAACAACCGCAGAAGATAACAGTTCCACTTTGGCATAGGAACAGCTACCCAGGGGCGGGACGCAGACCAGCACGGGACATTTTGGCGTGCTTCTCGGGTTCTGCCTTAACCCTTTCAGGTACGATCTGTATCGGAGCACGTAGCATGGCTACATTCCTGATTTTACACATGGCCACAATACAGTGTTTTCCCCTTCCCCCTTACTTTTTCTTGCACCCCGGCAAAGCACAATTTCAGCAACCATGTCCTGTACACTTTTGGGCGCAATTTCAATAGCTACTTGTAAAAATCCTGGACAGTATTCTATACACATTCTTGCATAGGGGAGGACTTTGGCACTTGAAATAACGATGTACACCCGTTTTTCGTTGCGAGTGATCTTGATAGCTCAGTTATTAAAGGCACACACCCGTATCCTGTTCGTGATGCCAAAAGCTATGTGGTGTCTGGGGTGTTGCAATGATGTAGCAGGGTCTGGTGGTATTAACCCTGTGGAGTAAGGGGTTATTAACCCCTGATTTGTCATGATGCCAGGATGTGGTTGTTTTCTGTATATGGCCCTGCCGTCAACCAACCCAAAAACGACACACAGCAGGAATTGTAAAAATAACTGGAACTTTTACTTATACTTCTCATGGAACAGTCTTTACAGTTATGTCGTTTTTCTAGAGGCAACCGGGATGCAGGATACCTCACAGGCTTGCTAGGACTTGTAGTATTGAGATTTATGCAGGCCACTGTGCTACTAATTGTATGCTTGAGTTGAGTAGTAGTCACTAGAATTGTAGCTAGAGCTTGATAACTCACGTTTTGTAGTGGCTGCAGGTTCCTTAGGCTTTGGCCTAGTTTCAATTGTCCGGAAATTGGTATTGCTGTAGTGTACAGGATGAAGAGCAGGAACTAAGAGTGAATTTAGAGACTACAGCCCCTTATATACTAGGGGGGCTGGACTAAAGCCCATTGGTTGCAAAGCCTTTAGGTCCTGTACCCAGGGAACTCTGGGTACATCACATGAGAGTAGATCACATGGCCCAGGAAGGTCCTGTACATTTTATACATTTGTACAACCTTTATACATACTGAACAATATACAGAAATATTATGTGCATATTTATATTACGCAGTAACTGATGAGCAAGGGGTGAAGCCCTGCAGGAGAGCCCTATCGACTGCAGGGACTCTTCCTGAGGGGACTTAAGGCAGGAACAGGACCATGTCCTGTACCGGGACACCCCACAGTGTGAGACAGTGAGTGAACTACTGGGAAGAGACAGTGCGGCTGGATAGTGTAGGAATTTAAAGGGGTACTCCGGTGAAAAACTATTTTTTCCACACCAATTGGTGCTAGAAAGTTTAACAGATTTGTAAATGACTTTTATAAAAAAAATCTTAATCCTTCCAGTATTTATCTGCTATATGCTCCACAGGTAGTTGTAAGTTTCTTTTCAGTCTGCTTTCTGCTGACACCTCTGCGGTGTCAGAAACTGTCCAGAGTAGGAGCAACTCTGCATAGCAAACCATTCCTGCTCTGGATAGTTCTTGACATAGACAGATGTCTCAGCAGAGAACACTGAGGTCAGGCTGGGTCCACATTAAGTTTTCAGCAATACGGGATCGTATACGGCTGGGGGGAGCAAAAAACATGCGCTCCCGTATCCCAACCATATGCGGCCCATATGTAATTAATTTCAATGAGCCTACCGAGTGCAACGCTGACTCCGGTCAGCTCATTTTTGCCCTGTATGCGGCTTTCCCATCGGACCTAAAGCCGTGGTACACAGTTTATTAAAAAAAAAGTTTTCCACCAGAATACCCCTTTAACTACCATGAGAGAGCACAGAGGAGGCCTTACTAGGATATGGGGGCAATTGGGCTTAACAACTTTATGGGGGCACAATTACTGTGTAAGACAATGTCCAACGGAAGTTTATATAGAGGTAGGATTGTGCGTAAGTGAGAAGCCTAACATTTTTGTCTGGCAGGTTCTGTGGAGATGTCACCTGTGAGTAACTTTTATAACCTTTATTGTCTACAGAACCATATGGCATTTCCCACCATATGGTCTTTGTGTGGAGCTGGTGCCTCTATATGGTCATGAGGGGAGATTTTTTTTAAATTTGTGTAGAGGAAGAGTAGTTGCTTCTTTCATTTTAAAAAAGAGCTCTGATCTGATTGGTTGCTATGGGCAACTGCACTACACTTCCTCTACACAGGTTTTAATAAATCTTCCCCAATGTGTACAGCTGGTAGATACTTCTATATGATCACTGTATGGGGGAAATATATATATATTTTTTTATAGTGGAGTTATTTTGGTAGCACTGTAGGCTCTGGATACAGGATTTAGTCAGTACCAGTATGATGGGTGATGTATGGTCATAATATTTCATGTTGTATACTGATATTGGCCACGCTATAAGGGATTTGGTTAGTAGCTGTAATGCCCCATGGGCAGGGCCAGACTGGCCATCGGGCACACCGGGCACTTGCCCGGTGGGCCGGGCAGTCCAAGGGGCAGGCCGTCCGGCTGCCCTTTAACAGTGACACATAGTTGTCATGCGGTGCCGACCGCCGCGGCCGCCGTTTTAAGAGAGGTGGCTGGTGGTCACTGTAGTTAAAGCAGAGTTATGCACAGCACAGGCCAGGCAGGCCGCCTGTGCTGCTGCCTCAATGCTGAGCTGAACACGAGCTGCACCTGACATGAGGAGCCTTGTAAGGACACATGCCTGCACACAGGGCCGGATTAACGTAGGGGCGGATGGAGCCGAAGCTCCAGGCCCCTTCTTTAAAATAGGCCCAGCGGCCCGCACAAACGGCCCACACAGACTGACCGACGCCTGCGACAATCAAGCCTCAAACTCCCTTCCGGCGGGCCATTTGCATCCCGCGGAACGAAAGTTTGCGCTATGTGAAATTTGTATTGCCCGACGCCCGGGACATGAAGTTCTAGGCGCTGGGCAGGTAAATTCTTCAGGCATCCTTCATGCCGGAAGGCTTCACTTACCCCGCCCTCCTTCACATCTCCGGTTGGCTGGCCCGAGTCTGATGAGGGACGTCGTGCATGTGACGTCCCTCCGCAGACCCGCGCAGGAGGACGTCAGTGATGTCACTCGTCAGGCAGCCGGCGGAGAGGAGAAGCACAGTGCAGGACGGGTAAGTGTGTCTATGTGTGTGTGTGTGTCTGTCTGTCTGTGTGTGTGTCTTTGTGTGTACATTTGTGTGTCTGTGTGTATATATATGTGGGGGGGGACAATGCTACCTAATGTGGGGAGCCTGCCACTACCTAATGTGGGGAACCTGCCACTATCTAATGTGGGGAGCCTGCCACTATCTAATGTGGGGAGCCTGCCACTACCTAATGTGGGGAACCTGCCACTACCTAATGTGGGGAACCTGCCACTACCTAATGTGGGGAACCTGCTACTACCTAATGTGGGAAAACTGCTACTACCTAATGTGGGGAGCCTGCTACTACCTAATGTGGGGAGCCTGCTATTACCTAATGTGGGAAAACTGCTACAACCTAACTTGGGGAAACTGCTACCTACCTAATGTGGGGAAACTGCTACCTACCTAATGTGGGGAAACCGCTACCTTCCTAATGTGGGGAAACTGCTACCTTCCTAATATGGGGTAACCGCTACCTTCCTAATGTGGGGAAACTGCTGCCTGCCAAATGCTCCCCCCCAGAAGTAGCACCCCCATCATCCATAAGCTCATGCTATTACCACACAGGGGTAGGGGGAATGGGGTGGTGGGGTTGCCGGTAGAAGATGGTGGTGCTACTTCTGGTGGGGGGTGTTGCTAGTGGATGATGAGGGGTGCATGATGGGGGCATAGTATTTAAGGGGCGTATGCTACCCAGCTTCACCCAGCTGCTACCTCCAGTGGCCCCCAGATAATTTGAGTTTGAGACCCCTGCTCTATCACCTCCGTGCTGCCAGTGGCAGATCCAGGGGGGGAGGGGGCAATGCCCCCTGAGATTGTTGCCCCTCCTGTACTATAGCATGGTGGAGCGGGAGCGGTCAGCTGTCCCGCTCCACCACTCTCTCACATGCTGCTGCATTCTTGCTGGCGCCCGGAGATCACCTCCCCGCAGCTCCCACACTGCAAGAACGGAGCAGGGTGTTAGAAATGTTACAGCTGGAGAGAGGTGCTCGGGTGTCGTATGGTACAGGGGAATTATTAAAACTCGGAACAGGGGGCATTATATGTGAGGGGCACAGGACAGGGGGCATTATATGTGAGGGGCACAGGACAGGGGGCATTATATGTGAGGGGCACAGGACATGGGGCATTATATATGAGGGGCACAGGACATGGGGTATTATATATGAGGGGTACATGACAGGGGGGCATTCTATGTGAGGGGCACAGGACAGGGGGTATTATATGTGATGGGCACAGGACAGGAGGGCATTATTTGCGAGGGGCACATGTCAGGGGGCATTATATGTGAGGGGCACATGACAGGGCCCCCCTGTCATGTGCCCATATATTGCACCTATAATGCCCCCCTGACATTTGCCCCTCACATATAATGCCCCATGTCCTGTCCCCCTCTCATATAATGCCCCCTGAGGGGGCAGAACATAGGGCATTATATGTGAGGGGAACATATATATGCTTTGATAAAAAGGCCCATCACAATCTTCAGCAACAGGCCCATGATGCTCTTAATCCGGCAAGGCACTGCAATACCTAGGTATTGCAGTGCCTAGCCAAAAGAATACAGGAGAATGGACACTGGTCTTTTTTTCTAAAGTTGTGTGTGTGCAGAGGGAGCGATCGCTTGTTCTAAAAACACATCGCCCGCACGCAAGAATGATCAGAGGCGCATGCAATGGGACCTGTGGGTAAACACTATGATGGTAATATGTATGGTGATAATATTCCTTCTTGTACTGGAGCAACCTAACTACTTAATGAGGCGGACCTACCTACTCTTCACCAACCCACTTATCTACCTATTTTACCGTGTGGGACATGCAGGGGGTTATTATTTCTGTTTGGAGCACTGTAGGTGCTAGAAAATTTCGTAGCCTAAAATGTTTGTATGGCAGGTTCTGTGGAGAGGAGTTGTGGCTGAAAAAAATCGTCATGACGGTCTGGGCCGGATAAAGAAGAAAATGAAAAGGGAATGACTACAATTAAAGAAGATCTCACCTGCTAGTGACCTGTAACTGTATGTTATCACTTATATGGCATGCAGAGCCTGTGTAGAGCTTATATTACCACTATATAGTAATTTTGTGGGGGGAATATTTCCTCCTTGTATATCAGTAATATTGCTGTCAGTAAACAGGATTTGATCAGTAACACTATGATGGTAATATGTGTGGTGATAATATTCCTCCTTGTATACTGGTATTATTGGTAATATTGGTCCCAGTATACAGAATTTGGTCAGGTTTAGTATAATGGTGAGAATATGGTCACTGCACAGAAGACCAGAGATCCAGATATTAGGAGGTTCAGGAATTGATTATGCACCACATAGTGTACAAGTTCAGCTTTCGGCAATGTGCCTTTATCAGTATGCTTGATAAAGGCACATTGCCGAAACATTGCACTTGTAAAGTATGTGGTGTGGATCTCTGGTCTTCTGTGCTGTGACCATATGCTACATTTGGAACTATTGAACCAGCATTGGCTAGCTTGTAGGTCACCTGCATGAACCTGAACCAGTTTGGTGCTGACTCCTTCTATTTGCTAGTATGATGGTGAGAATATTTTTCTTTATACACCAATGTTCTTTGGTAACTATTACAGAGATTTATCAAAACCTGTGTAGAGGAGAAGTTGAACAGTTGCCCATAGCAACCAGATTGCCTGTTTAATTTTTAATAATGCCTATGAAAAATGAAAGAAGCAATCTAGTTGCTATGGACAACTGGTCAACGTTTCCTCTGCACAGGTTTTGATAAATATCCCACTATACGATTTATTTAGAGTTACATGTGTTTATCATGGGTAATTTTCTTACCTAAGTAAATGTTTATATATGTGTATGTATGTCTATGTATATATCCTGTGTTCCTGATCCTGCCTGTCTACTGGATTTTGCCTTTGTCTCATTGCCTGGAACCGACCTGTCTCTCCCGTAAATGAACTTTGACTGTCGACCTTGTTTTTGTCTGCTAGCAGCTTGTGCCATCCAGCCTGCACCTGTAGCCATTTTGGCTAGCTGTTTTCACAGCATCTGCTCTGCTAATAAACACATTATCAGCTCTGCTGCATCTGGCACAATCTCTAGTGTTAGTTCAACCCCTCTGCCTGCCTGGCCAGCTGTCACTTGTGTCACAGTGTGTCCACACCCATGGGCAGGGCCGGACTGGGACCAAAAATAGGCCTGGGCATTTTAGACTAAGCAGCCCATTTTGGTCATAGGTGTGGCTATGGGAAGGCGGAGCCACAATGGGGAGGGGACAAATGTCAATCATAGTCGGGTATAAAAGGGTATATAATGGGAATTTATATATTATATATAAATAGATATAATAAATATGATCAGTCAAAGCAGGACAGTCAGAGTTGCAAGGAGAATAATCTTTGCCTCAGTAATGGTCAGAGTCAATGACAGTATATATACTCCTTTCCCCCATGGAGCTGATATAAACAATGAAAGGTCAACTAGTGATATGCAGATGTCATTCATATATATATATATATATAACAGCAGGAGGATACGGCACCATCACCAGCCCCACATTATACATGAGGTATACATCAGACCATTAGCTAGATACTTATGGTTTGCGATCCGAAAGATGCATGGTTACCGTCTTGACGCGTTTCTTAATGTCCCGTTCATCAGGAGACCAATAAGGATACAGATAAAGGATAAGGAGCACGCCATCTATGGGCACCCTGCAGAGATGTCAGAGGGTTCTGTGCGGCCACCGATCCGGCACGTAACGCGCCCTTAAGTGTCCGGTGAACCGCACATCAGCACACCCATTGCGGTTCAGGTGGAACGCATGATCGCGTCACTTCCGGTTAGAACCGGAAATGACATATCGCACTATGTGCGAGCTGACAGAGAGAGAGAGATAATCTTCTCTTAGGTAAGTTAAAACTTGTAATATGATTCAAAACTGGTCCTGGGTTACAGGGCCAGTCCAACAAAGGTTATGGACATGTCTCATAATAATTCAAGTGCACTATGAAGCAACTATGGTCATATGATACATAGATAGATGATGATGATCACATTCTCGTCTCTAGTCACCTGTTTGTTATAATGCCGCAAAAATCTTCAAGTCAGCATTAATATACAGATTAGACTATAATATGAAATAAGACCAAACCCTAGGTTTTGAATGGTTCTTCCCTATATCCTAGGTGTCAGGTGTGCCTTCCTTCAATGGTACACGCACACATATATATATATATATATATATATATATATATATATATATAATATATGAGTGTCAGCAATTTCTGCTGGCAGCAAGATACAAAAGAATAAATTAAACCGGCACTATCTTGTGCTGAATGGGCAGGTTTCCATCATAGTTGGGGTCATTCTGAGATTTAATATTTACAGGGTATATCGCTCAGAGGTATGGGGAGTTATTGATTTGGCACTGGATCTATATGAAACATCCGAAGGATAATGCCTCCTTTGGGCCATGGGGTGAGAAAGATCTCATCCTATAGATCCACTGGAGTTCCCTTAGCCTTGAAAAATCTTGAGGAGGATCAGGGTATAATTATAAAATCCAGTGATAAAAGGTGGGAACCTAGTAATAATGGACCATGATCCATATAGGAAGATGTGTATGGACATTCTCAATAACCCCACAAGTTATCGTACCCTTGAACAAAATCCCCTTCCTATCTTTCAGAGGGAGTTGTGGAATATTTTGTCTAAAGCTAAGGACAATAATCTGATAAGTAATCAGGAACTGGATTATCTTTTTCCAAAAAATCCCACAATGGCCACCTTCTACGGATTGCCTAAAATCCATAAAGGGACCAATCCGCTGAAAGGTAGGCCAATTGTGTCAGGGATAAACTCCCTGACACAAGGCATCAGTCTGTATATAGATAGGATTTTGCGGGACTTTGTTACATGACTCCCCTCCTATATCCGCGATACAAGTGATTTTTTAAGATGCATATCAGAAGTCCCAGTTGACGAGTCGGTTTTTGTGGAATTGCTGTACAGTTCGATTCCACACGATAAGGGCATATTAGCTGTACGGCACTTTCTGAGAACACGTGGCAATCAGTTTACGGCGTATAGTGAATTCGTCATTACGCTGTTACAGTTTGTCCTAACCCATAATGTATTCACATTTGACCGCCGGATATATCATCAAACTAAGGGAACCGCGTTGGGGAGCCCCTGCGCTCCTACATATGCGAACCTTATGTTGGGGTGGTGGGAGGACATTGCCGTTTTCCCCCCCGGAGGATGAAACAATATGGCCATCAAAAATACATCTCTGGCTTAGATACATCGATGATGTATTCGTCTTAAGGGGGGGTACGAAGGCAGAATTTGAGGACTTTATGCAGTTCCTGAATAATAACACGTTTGGCTTATTCTTTACTTCAGAAATTAAAGAAAAATGTCTTCCATTTCTGGACGTATTGGTCGCTAAAGACCAGCTAGGCAACCTCTCCACTACACTATATAGAAAATACACAGCAACTAATTCACTGTTGCATAGGTCTAGCTATCACCCTACATCACTAAAAAGAGGTATCCCTAAAGGGCAGTACATTAGAGCGAGACGTAATTGCTCCTCTAATGAAGATTTTTTCAAACAAGCCCACATCCTCAAGGATAGATTTAAAATAAGGGGGTATCTGGAGGATTGTCTACAGAAGGCGTTTGGTCACGCTAGGAGCCTTCAGCGGGAGTTTCTTGACCCCAAATAGGTCTAGACAGGTGTATAGAAGGACGCAAATTATCGCAACATATGATGACAGGTCATCCACTGTGTATGATATTTTATCAAAACATTAGGACATCCTTCGGGCTGATCCTCACATTAGTGAATTCATTGCTGATCGTCCCCTCATTACATTCCGAAAAGGGAGGAGTTTAAAAGACAGGCTGGTTCACAGCCATTACTCCCAACCTAAATCACGAGGGACTTGGCTTCAACATACAACTGTTGGTAATTTTCCATGTGGTACGAGTTCTTTCTGCCCACAGATGAGACGTACAAATACATGAAAAGTTCATCCACAGGCGAAATCTTCTATTCCAGAGAGCTAACCAATTGTAAAACGAAGGGTTTAATTTAACTTTGTCAATGCCCCTGCCCCCTTGATTATGTGGGGAAAGCCATAAGGGAGGCAAGTAGGAGAGTTGGTGAGCACATGGGAGATATTAGACATAGTCAGAACACCCCTATTGCACGTCATGTACATGACAGGCATGCAGGGGGTGATAAGGTCCTATGCTTCACCATAATCGAGGTTGTACGTCCGCCAATAAGGGGAGGAGACTTTGATAAATTACTTTTGCAAAGGGAATTCCGGTGGATCTATAGGATGAGATCTTTTTCACCCCATGGCCTAAATGAGCCATTATTCTTCGGATGTTTCATATAGATCCAGTGCCAAATCAATAACTCTTTATACCTCCGAGCGATATACCCTGTAAATATTAAATCTCAGAATGACCCCAACTATGATGGAAACCTGCCCATTTGGCACGAGATAGTGCCGGTTTAATTTATTATTTTGTATCTTGCTGCCAGCAGAAATTGCTGACACTTATATATATATAGGTACCATTGAAGGAAGGCACACCTGACACCTAGGATATAGGGAAGAACCATTCAAAACCTAGGGTTTGGTCTTATTTCATATTATAGACTAATCTATATATTATTGCTGACTTGAAGATTTTTGCGGCATTATAACAAACAGGTGACTAGGGACGAGAATGTGATCATCATCTATCTATATATCATATGACCACAGTTGCTTCATAGTGCACTTGAATTATTATGAGTCATGTCCATAACCTTTGTTGGACTGGCCCTGTAACCCAGGACCAGTTTTGAATCATATTACAAGTTTTAACTTACCTAAGAGAAGATTATCTCTCTCTGTCAGCTAGCACAGTGCGATATGTCATTTCCAGTTCTAACCGGAAGTGAAGCGATCATGCGTTTCACCGTGAACCGCAATGGGTGTGCTGATGTGCGGTTCACCGGACACTTAAGGGCGCATTACACGCCGGATCGGCGGCCGCACAGAACCCTCTGACATCGCTGCAGGGTGTACATAGATGGCGTGCTCCTTATCCTTTATCTGTATCCCTATCGGTCTCCTGATGAACGGGACATTAAGAAATGCGTTGAGACGTTAACCATGCATCTTTCGGATCGCAAACCATAAGTATTTAGATAATGGTCTGATGTATACCTCATGTATAATGTGGGGCTGGTGATGGTGCCGTATCCTCCTGCTGTTATATATATATATATGAATGACATCTGCACATCACTAGTTGACCTTTCATTGTTTATATCAGCTCCATGGGGGAAAGGAGTATATATACTGTCATTGACTCTGACCATTACCGAGGCAAAGATTATTCTCCTTGCAGCCCTGACTGTCCTGCTTTGACTGATCATATTTATTATATGTTTAGATCAGCAATAGGGTATTGGCCCCGCAGGTAGTCAGTTTATGTCGAGCAGTTAGCAAGTGAATTTATTGTAGGGCGGTATAGTACAACAAGGATTAGGTTCCTGTGCGGGACCGTCCTTTTTAGGACGCCCACCCCGCCTAGGGGTAGGTTATCTCGGGGTAGCATAGTATATAATAGGCTCCCCTAACCAACCTCCTCCTGTTGTCCCACCCAGAGACCCCTCCCGAACCACGGGGAAAGGGACAGAATCAGCTAGGCTGGTACTATATGGTTCTAAATACATCTATTCATCTGAGCGCAGCTACTGTGCTGGTTTTTGAATTTGGAGCAGAACCTCCATAAATTTTTTATCATTGCACATGTGGTGTTTTTCTGTCCAGGTTTTAGAGGACAGTTTTAGTCGTACCTATTAAAGGTTACGTTTTAGTCTACAATTCCAGATCTTGTACATGTTGGTAGACCAATATATCTTGAGTATTTTATTGACTCTCCATTGGAAACCGTATGCCAAAAGATGCATCAGGTTGTGTCCATTTTGCATCCTGTACGGTTTTGTCTATTTTTTTCCTGTACCCTGTACCCGTAGCCTACACAGTTTTTGGTCCGGTTGAAAAACCGTATTGAAACGTAGTTCAATGGAAACCGTACAGAACTGCATGTGTGTAGAGTTCCATACGGTTTTCACCATATGGTTTTTGACTTTGCACAGTTTTTTTCTTGGAATTTCAATCAAACAAGTGAAACTTTATTTATAATGGAATGAAAAGTTAAAAACGTATAGTTTTTTTTCTTAAAAAACGGATGCAACCGGACATCATTTTTCAAACCGTATACGGTTTTCAACCATATATGGATTAAAATTTGTACACGTTTGGATACAGTTTAATCAGGTTTTGAGGAATCTGTTTTTTATCAAAAACCTGACACGAGAACTGTATTGCAAAAACGTGGCCACCTGGGTCATAAGCACTTATCAAGATATTATATATTGTTGTCATTCCTGATAATTATAAATGAATGTGCCACTTCTACTATTAGACTACTGTAACACTCATATTTCTGAAGACAGGAACTCTGCCGGATGTGGATCCGCTAGACCTGTGTGGCAGATGACTCGGACAGTACCAGGGAGCAGAGTCTAAGGTGCCGCTGGTTTAAACCAGAGCCCGCCGCAAAGCGGGATGGACTTGCTGCTGCAGGCAACACCCAGGTTGCTACCCCTGGCATGGCTCGACCACACAGGCGGCTGAGGAGATGCGAGGCACAGGAGGCATAAGGCAGCTTGTAGTCTGGACAGCATTAGGGTCAGGGCAGGTGGCACAGTAGCGTAGTCTAGATGTAGCAGGAGGTCAGTAGGCAGGCGGAAGAGGAGCAAAGTCAAGTCACAAAGCAAGAGATCTGATGCACGGCAAGGCAATAACAGGAATGCTTTCTCTCAGGCTCAAGGCAACAAAGACCCGGCAGGAAACTGAGGAGGGTGGAGGAATTTATAAATGAGCCACAGGTGGATTACACTAATGAGCGTACTGGCCCTTTAAATCTTAAAGCTCCTGCGCGCGCGTGCCCTAGGGAACGGGGACACACGCGTCGGAGCAGAGAGGCAGAGGCAGGAGAAACATCCGGAAAGTGACGGACTGGGGCTCGCATGCGGGCGTGTTCTGCAATGCGAGTCCCAGCCCCGTCGGCAGCAGAAGGCAAGGGGACCATGCACTCATGGCCAGCGTGTGTGGCCGGAGTGCATAACATAACAACTACCTTCTTCTAATGCCAGTTTAACAACAGTTCCAAGTCTGTGCAATTATAATTTCTTTCTATTGGAATTGTTATAGAGAAGAAAGTAATGAAGAAAGTAATGTTGGCACATGTTTTGGGCAATATTTTGAACAGTAAAAAGTCCCAAATACACTCTATATAAAAGCATAGATTTTTTGGGGGGGTCTATAATGTTTGCAAAAATACTGCAGAAAAATTTTTTTTTTGAAAATTTGATAAACTAAATACATTTTGAGCCATAAGAAACAATGTGTAAACTCAGCCTAAGGCTTTCTTGTCCAACTTTCAGTAAATAATGATATAAGGAAGATACAGTTTATTTGAGGGATCTACCTTAAAGGGGTACTCAAGTGAAAAACTTTTTTTTTTAAATCAACTGGTGCCAGAAAATCTTAATCCTTCCTGTACTTATTAGCTGCTGAATACTACAGTGGAAATTATTTTCCGTTTGAAACATAGAGCTGTCTGCTGACATCACGAGCACAGTGCTCTCTGCTGACATCTCTGTTCATTTAGGAACTGTCCAGAGTAAAAGGAAATCCCCATAGCAAACATATGCTGTTATGGACAGTTGCTAAAATGGACAGAGATGTCAGCAGAGAGCACTGTGCACATGATGTCAGCAGACGGCTCTGTGTTTCAAAAAGAAAAGAATTTCCGCTGTCGTATTCAGCAGCTAATAAGTACAAGAAGGATTAAGAATTTTTAATAGAAGTAATTTACAAATCTACACGAAATAGGAACTAAATAATTAAAAAATCTATCCGAAAACATTGGTTTATGCTACAGCAGGACGAGGACCTTAAATCCCTAACAGAACAAAATCCCATAGTAACAAATAGAAAAAACATAACTATTCAGGATTTCTACAATAAAAGAAGAAAAATTTAAAAACCTAACACAAATTGGTTGACAGATTCTCGACCTGTAGGTAACTTCGCTTGTGGTTCTTGCAAACAATGTAAGAATAATTTAAAAGGCAACACGATCAAGCTAGGTGGGCATGATATCCAGTTGAAACTATTTTTTACCTGCAAAACGAATTACGTGGTCTATGGTTTGGTGAGCGCATGTGGACGATACTACGTGGGGAAAACTATTCGTCCCCTCTATCATAGAGTTAGGGAGCATCTTAAATCATTAACCACTGGAGTAGGGGCACCCCGTCTTATCGCCCACATGCGCTCACACCACAGCGGTAATCCCGATGATATTAAATTTGCAGGAATAGAACGTGTGGAAAATACCCCTAGAGGTATGAATAGGCACCAACAACTAAGAAGTGAAGCCAGGTGGATCATCCGGACGGATGCCACTGGCCCGCTAGGACTTAATGAAAGCGTTAATTTTTAACGTAAATTTGTTTTCCCTTAGTCCTAACAGCAGCACAAGTGGGGTGTTCTGCCCCTGTGAAGCTGACAGGACGGTGGAATTTTTAATTTCGCCCAAGTAATTAAAGACTCCTATAAGGCCTCCTCCCTTAGGCCACATTGCTTAATAACAAGTAAAACAAAACAATTTGGGCGGAAAAATTTGTGTGCTGCTGTTAGGACTAAGGGAAAACAAATTTACGTTAAAAATTAACGCTTCCCTTACGTCCTAACCAGCAGCACAAGTGGGGACTTAGCAAGTAACAACACAAATAGGGAAAGACTACGGCAGAGTGGCACTTAGGATTGATTGCCCGAAGGCCAACTCTTCCGATCGTTTGGCATTAACCCTGTAATGACTAATAAATGTATTATGCGTGCTCCAGGAGGCAGCAGCGCAGACTTGTTCTAGAGGAACAGCTTTTCTTTCTGCAAAGGAAGTGGAGACTGCCCTAGTGGAATGGGCAGTGACAAAGGCAGGAGGAGCTAACTCCTGGGCTACAAAAGCCTCCCAGATTGCCTCTTTAATCCATCTACTCAGAGAGGGTTTAGAGGCTTTAAGACCTTTGTTCTTCCCAGAAAAGGAAACAAGAAGGTGCTCCGATCTTCTAAATTCTCCAGTTCTTGAGATGCAAATTCTGAGGATTCTTGAAATGTCCAGAGAATGGTCAGCCGCTTCCTCGGGAGAAGATGGATTAGGACACAGAACTGGAAGGGATATAGCTTGATTGATGTTGGAGAACGTCGGGACCTTAGGAACAAAAGGTGGGCAAAAATCTCAACAGGACTCTATCCTGGAGAAAAAGGGTATAAGGCTCGAAAGCCGAAAGGGCCTGAAGCTCGCCAATCCTTTTGGCTGAGGTTATGGCCAATAAGAAGGTGACTTTAAGGGACAAATACCTAAAGTCTACTTCTTCCAGAGGTTCAAAGGGGTGTGAGCATAACCCCTTAAAAACAATAGTCAAATCCCATTTGGGAATGGGTCTGAGAACTGTGGGTTTAAGTCTTTCAGCTCCCTTAAGGAATCTTCTGATTAGGGATTCTTGTGATAAAGATCTGCCTAAAAAGGCAGAGAGCGCTGAAACTTGAACCCTCAAAGTGGATGGGCTAAGACCCTTGTCAAGGCCATCCTGAAGGAAACGTAAAATTGCAGAAAGAGGAGGATCTGAGGTTACTACCTCTTTCGTAGCACACCATCGAAGGAAAATCTTCTTTATCCTAGAATAGACCTTGTTTGTAGACTCTGCTCTAGAGTGTGCAATATTTTTCAAGACCTCTGCAGGAAGCCCACTACTTAGTAGGGTCCTGTCAATCTCCAGGCTGTCAGATTGAGTCTCCTCAGATCTAGGCAGGAGCCTGTGTTGTGAGACACAAGGTTCTGCACGTGGGGAAGCCTCCAATAACACCCCTGACTCATCCTCATGAGTTGGGTGAACCAGGACCTCTTGGGCCAGAATGGTATGATGGCAATCACTGAGGTCTGGTCTTGCCTGACTTTCATCAATACCCTTGGTATCATGGAAAGTGGAGGGAATATGTAGGCCAGCCTGAACCTCCATGGAATGGACTGGAAGCGTCTATTGCCACTCGATTGTCATCTTTGTAAAGAGAGCAAAACTTGTTCACCTTGGCGTTCAGACGAGTTGCCATGAGATCTATCTCTGGCATACCCCACCTTATGGTTATCTTCTTGAAGATGTCTTCGTTCAGGGACCATTCCCCTTGGACCGGAAGCCCGCGACTTAGACGATCTGCCACTATGTTGAGATCCCCCTTGATGTGGACTGCAGAAAGGTGGGTTAGATTGAGCTCTGCCCAAGAAAGAATTAGTCCGGTCTCCTTGAGGAGCACTTGGGACTTTGTGCCACCCTGTCTGTTGATGTAAGCCCCCACAGTGGTGTTGTCTGACCGAACTCTTATCGTTTTCCCTAGAATAAGGGGTGCGAAATGGAGAAGAGCTAGAAGAACTGCTCTCAGTTCTCTCATGTTGGAGGAGAGAAGTCTCTCCTGAGGGTTCCAAGTACCCTGTACTGGATTCTCGTCCAGATGGGCTCCCCAGCCCAGAAGGGAGGCGTCCGTGGTTAAAGTGATCCACTGAGGTTGAATCAAGGACTTCCCATCTGTCAGATTCGTCCACCATCTGAGAGATGCATCGACAGGTTGCACTTTTTGTCCAACCCTCTGGGGTTGCGATTCCAGACCTTCAAGACTTGAACTTGGAGAGGCCGGAGGTGCCATAGGGCCCAGGGGACTGCCTCTGCAGACGCTGACATATGACCCAACATCTTCATTAGAGTTCTGATGGGAACCTTGCGAGGGACCATCAAAAACTCGGCGGCTCTTATGACTCGCTCTTTCCTTTCTGGAGTGAGGGATAGAGTCATCTGAGAGGAGTTCAGGACAAACCCCAGAAACTTCCTTGAGGTGGACGAGTTGATTTCTGCTTTCTCCCAATTTATAAGCCAGCCCAAGCGCTGGAGAAAATCTAGAGCCAGATGAAGATGAGACTGTAGAACGTCTAGAGTAGCGGCTTTTAGAAGCCAGACGTCTAGATAAGGAATGATCTCTAGACCTTTTAGTCTGAGAGCAGAGACCACTGGAGCCACCACCTTTGTAAAGGTGTGGGGGGCTGAAGTGATGCCAAAAGGCAGAACAGCGAACTGGAAATGCTTTACCATACCGTTTATGGTGACAGCAACCCTCAAATATTTCCTGTGAGCAGGAAAAATAGGAACATGCAGGTAAGCATCCTTCAAGTCGATGGTAACCATGAGATCTTGAGGGTCCAGGATACTGACTACTGAGCGAATGGTTTCCATCCTGAACCGCCTTTTCCTTATGAAACGGTTCAAAAAGCGAAGATCTATGATCATACGCCAGTCGCCCGATGGTTTCGGCACCAGAAATATTGGGAATACACCCCTGACCCTCTTTGGTCAGGGGGGGAACTTCTAGTGCATGTTTCCCCACGTACTGTAGGACAGAGTCCTCTAGAATAGCCTGTTTTGGCTGAGGAAGTAGCTTTGTTAAAACAAATTTCCTTGGAGGAGGGGAAATTAAATCTATTTTGTACCCCGACTGAATGACATCCAGAACCCAAGGATCATGGATTTCTTGCATCCAGGTTGACAGAAACAAACTTAAACGTCCTCCGACCGGAGGGGGATTGGTAGATAGCTTCTCTACCTGAACTTCCCGTCGGTAAGGGAGAGGGGAAACGTTGGTGGACCTTAGAGGAGAGTCATAGCTCGGCCTTACGGTCTTTACTGCGGCCGCGTCCTCCACCACGCTTTTGAGTAGACTGGCGTCTCTGGGATCTGGAAGGGCTCTGGATCTTGCCCCCCCCTGGATCTACCCTTGCCCCGAAAGGACTGTACATGTAGATATTTACCTTTTTTATCCGCAAAACCCTCCATGATTCGGTCTAACTCAGACCCAAAGAGCCAATTAGGCTCAAAGGGCATCCCACAGTGGTTGAACTTTGAGGTATTATCAGCTACCCAGGGACGCAACCACAGGGGGCGCCTGCTTGCGGATGAGAGCGCCATGGACTTGGCAGCAAGTTTGAGGTGCTGATGGGATGATTCGCATAAGAAGTCTACCCCGAGGAGTAGCGTTTTGAAGCTGTCCAGAATATCCTCCCTAGCAACATTACTTTCAATCTCAGACTGAATGCGTTGTACGCAACCTCACTTGAAGATACAGCCATCAAGGCAGATGCTGAGGCCGCCGAATAGTTGCGTCTTAGAAGGGAGTCCACCTTCCTGTCAAGGGGGTCCTGGAGGTTACTGCCATCATCTGCAGGAACTAGAACCCTCTTGGACAGCTTGTTAACAGCCATATCCACTTTTGGCGGTGGCATCCAGGATTCCGACTCAGCTTCTGATAGAGGAAACATCAGCTTGAACCTCCGGGTAACAACAGCAGGCTTGTCTGGGTGCTTCCACTCTGCTTTCATCAGTTTCCGAAGTGTATCATCCACTTTGAAAACCAAAGGTCCTCTAGAGGTGGATGTAGAGGCTTCCCCTTGATCAACATCCTGATCCCTTGATCGGATGGATCTAAGCAATCTCTGCGTCTTTTCCACAGGAAAAAGAGGCGGAGAGACCACTTCCTCTACTGACTGTTCCGACTGATCGCCCACGGACATAACGGAATCCTCCACGACAGATGGAGGACCAGACTCGGTCCTAGGCCTCTTAGGGGCAAAGGAATTCTTGATCTCGTTGATAGAATTTCCCATGAATTCTTTCATCCAGATGAACATGTCCTGGACTGTAGGTTCAGCTGGATTAGCGGGTGGACGACACCCAGGACACCTGTTGTATTCTTAGGAATCAGGCAGTGGAGTACCACAGTCAGCGCAAGTTAGATGGTGCTTCTTTGAAGCAGACTTGTGACTACCAGCATGTGTATCACTCGACGGAGGAGTGGACATAGTTCTGGAATTAAAACAATAGGTTAGAAAAGACACCAGAACTGTTACCATTGCAGCGCAAATGGAAAAAGAGTACCTATTGAAAAATAGACAAGCTCTTTTACAAAACCCAAGAATAGCAGGAACCACACAAGTGTAGTCAAGCTAGCAAGGCAGCAAGAGGCCAAATGAAGGCCAGTACTGCCTTAAATAGGGGAGAGGGCGGCAATTTTAAAATAAGCCCCGCCCCTCCAGGAAATCAGAGCACCAACCAGATCGAAATCCAAAAAACGATCTGAAATAAAACATTTTTGCTCTGAGCCCCTTCCTTACCTTGGAAGGGGCAAGTAACTAATATATTAAGTAAAAATAATAGTTAAAACTAGCGCTCATTGCGCCAGAAGGCTCCGATGCTGGACCGGAAGTCGTCAGATGACGCACTTCCGGTCCGCGGCTCCGCACACAGCAGAGGACCGGAGCGAGACAGCGGTGCTGCCGGAAAGGTAAGGGCGGAATGCCCGAGTAGCAGAGGGATCGGAGGATCCCTGAACCATAGAGGGCGGCGCTCAGCGCCGCCTGAACAAAGAGAATGAACTGTATCTACGAACCCGGACCAAAGTCCCGGGTCATAGATACAGAGTCTGATAAAAAACTCAGCTGGGGCAGCGCCAAAACAACGCCGCCCAGGCTGACAGAATAGAAGGGGCAGCAAGCTGCAACCCTGCTAGAAAAAAACAAACCCTTCTCCACATAAAAGAGGGGGAAGGGAAAACTCCATGCAGGCTCTACTAAAAAACCAGAGCCTGCACCGTCCTGCTGTCCTGCACAGGACAGAAAAAAAGCAATGTGGCCTAAGGGAGGAGGCCTTATATGGGGGTCTAATTAAGTCTTTAATTACTTGGGCGGAATTAAAAATTCCACCGTCCTGCCAGCTTCACAGGGGCAGAACACCCCACTTGTGCTGCTGGTTAGGACGTAAGGGAAAACAAGAATATGGTGCACTATTATAATATTTAAATATATTGTACTGTGATTTCGCATGATAGGAAGTTGCTTTTAATGTTTGTACAACATGTTTTATCATGCTTTTTTGTATTTGAGTAAGGATCCAATGACCTGCGGGTTACCTGCAGCGTCAATAAGACCTACCTGTTTTAAGGCACACCCCTTCCCGTGACCTCACTATCACGGTGTGACTAAGCGCTCAGGCGCCAAACTGTCCCGTCCAGAGGATACCCCCACGTCCTACATTCACTCTCCCCTGCTTGTCTTCCTTGGTTGAAGCTTTGGAATAAAGTACCACTTGCAGAGAATACCTGGGTCAGTGTGGTGAGTCGCTCCGTATCTTTTCTATTGTATGAATTTACAAATCTGTTTAACTTTCTGGCACCAGTTGATTAAAAAAAAAAGTGTTTTAACGGAGTACCCCTTTAATAATGAAAAATAGAAAGCGAATCAGTAAATATTTGCATGAGATAAAAAATGTTAGACTACAATCTAAAACAAGGTCATAGGAACTGGCCAGAGCAGTCAGAAGCTGAACAGCAGTACAAAAATTATGAAAGTACAGCATGACTGACACCACTCATGATCAAAGGAATAAGGCCCATGAATTACACTGTGCCTCTGTCACACTGGAAATAATAGGGGTAATTTACTAATGTGATCTCAACAAGTTTTTTTTACAGGTTTTGTGCGCAAATTGTGTTGCACTCAGAAAATCCGAAAAAGTGGCATGACCACCGGGGAAGAGGATGTGGCCGCCAAAAAAGGGGCAGATAGTTTTGAAAAATTTCAACATATTTACCAATGCTCTCACATAAAATTAGGTGGATTTAAAGGGGTTATCCAGGAAAAAACTTTTCTTTTTATATATCAACTGGCTCCAGAAAGTTCAACAGATTTGTAAATTACTTCTATTAAAAAATCTTAATCCTTTCAGTACTTATGAGCTTCTGAAGTTTAGGTTGTTCTTTTCTGTCTAAGTAATCTCTGATGACACGTGTCTCGGGAACCGCCCAGTTTAGAAGAGGTTTGCTATGGGAATTTGCTTCTAAACTGGGCGTTTCCCGAGACACGTGTCTCTTCTCCTACATTACACAGACAAGCAGTTCGTTGGTAAATGTAAGCTGTAAGGAAATTGAGCACTTACTGATAGATAACGAATGATTGCAAGAGGTCCTAAAAAAGTGAACCTTTGTGATTACTTTATTGGCAAGGGACCCTTCTAACAAGTATTGTGTCAACTAGAGATGAGCAAAGTTACAGTAATTCGATTTGGCACGAACCTCGTGGCTCGGCAGATGCTGACTTTATCCTGCATAAATTAGTTCAGCTTTCAAGTGCTCTGGTGGGCTGGAAAAGGTGGATACAGTCCTAGGAGAGTCTCCTAGGACTGTATCCACCTTTTCCAGCCCACCAGAGCACCTGGAAGCTAAACTAATTTATGCAGGCTAAAGTCAGCAACCGCCGAGCCACAAGGTTCGTGCCAAATCGAATTACTGTAACTTCGCTCATCTCTAGTGTCCACACACAGGCATGCATATGACTTATGTATAACTAAAAAGGTCATATTAGTAAAAAAAATCACAATCTACAAGCATATTCTGACTTTATTACACAAAATTACATATCAAATTATTCAGTTTGACAGATTCTGCTCACGTTGAACAGAGGCTGTCTGTTGCATACATGAACATTTTTGAAAGGGAATTAAAAAGATATTCAATTCTATAACACGCTAATTAAAAATAGGGAATTTATTATCAGTCTTGTTTATATCCATGTAACAAAAATGGCACACCACTGAAACTGACAGCACAAGGTTCTTCTTTGGATATTATTTTGCTTCATTGTGTTAGTAGACTCAGCTTTGCTTTCTGTAAAAAATATAAAAACATCAAATTCATATCACAGTCTTTACCAAAATGAAAAAGAAATGAAGATCAAAACAATCAGACCAACCTATAATCAGTCATACTCGGCCCTCTTCCTCGATTATCATACAATGATATTTTATAAAACAAAAATCATGCTGTCTTGGCTGTCCACTGTACACAGCATCTTTAGCTCATCTCAGACTGCTAGGTAGGTTTATGCTCATCTCTGAGTTCAAGCCTACATGCTGGCTTCTGGTCAGCCCCTTCATTCACGTCATTCCCCTCTGTGCAATGGAGGAGCTTGCTGGAGGCAATCACACTTCTCAAGGGACAGGCATAAAATTTGCGACAAGCTCAAACCAAGTCTCCAGAGATGAGGTAAATATGGTGTGTCATCTCGGAAGGGGGAGTTGAAGCAGAAGACTACTATTCAGGGTTGTCTCTAAAGTAGGATAAAAAGGGCAGCTGCCCTGGGCCCAGTCATTTCTGGGAGGCAAAAGCAGCTATCTTTTTAGCCTGCTGGAATACCCGACCGGAACCTCTGTTCTGTGGAGTAGGAAGATCAGACACACTGATGGAGAATGCTATGTCCTTCAGGATGCAGCACTCCCTTACTTTCCCCTGCAGGGTCTTCCTTACTCTCCCTGGGCCATAACTTTCTGGCTGCTTCCTTTCCTATGCTGTCAGAACAAAGGAGAAGGGGCAGGAGGGACTTTAGAGTGGCATCTGTTTGTGAGGTGAAAAAAAAGACAATGACATGTGAACCCTCTAGAGCTTTTTTACATTAACCCCTTAAGGACCCAGCCCCTTTTGGTCTTAAGGACACAGCCAATTTTCATTTTTGCACTTGAGTTTTTTCCTCCTACCTTTTTAAAAATCATAACGCTTTCAATTTTGCACCTACAGACCAATATAAGGGCTTGTTTTTTGTGTCACCAATTGTACTTTGTAATGATATCACTTATTTTATAACAATCTGTGGCAAAATAAAAAATATAATTATTTGTGGGGTGAAATAAAAATGTTCTTTTTTAAAACTTTTTAGGGATTCCGTTTCTACGTAGTGCACTTTTTGGGAATAATGACACCTCATGTTTATTCTTTAGGTCCATATAGTTATAAGGATACCCAATTTGTGTAGGTTTTATTTCATTTTACTACTTAAATTTTTTTTTTAACTACATGCACCAAAATGTGTGTGTTTAACCCCTTAAGGACTCAGGGCATACCTGTACATACTGAGTTCATTCCCGTTCTATAACGTGGGGCCACACCGGGCCAGGCCTCTAGCAATGGCCGGGACCCATGGCTAATAGCGTGAGGCACTGATTGCGGTGCCGCGTGCTATTAAACCTTCAGACGCGGCGTTCAAAGTTGATCGCCACGTCTAAAGTGAAACTATACTCCACGGTGAAATTGCGGCATCCCGAAAAGCTGTAGGACACAAGGAAGTCCCCTTACCTGCCTCCTGGTGGCGAATGGCTGCTCAGTGCCTGAGATCCAGGCATGAGCAGTTAAGCGGCAGAATCATCGATCAATGGTTTCCTATGAGAAACCATTGATCAATGTAAAAGATCAGTGTGTGCAATGTTATAGCCCCCTATGGGAGCTATAACATTGCAAAAAAAAGTAAAAAAAAAAAAAATAGTTAATAAAGATCATTTAACCCCTTCCCTAATAAAAGTTTTAATCATCCCCCTGTTCCCATTTAAAAAAAAAAAGTGTAAATAAAAATAAACATATGTGGTATCGCCACGTGCAGAAATGTCCGAATTATAAAAATATATCATTAATTAAACTGCACGGTCAATGGCGTACGCGCAAAAAAATAAAAAGCGATCAAAATGTCTGATCAATACAAAAATCGTACCGCTAAACGTATTAATTTTCCTGCATGTAGTTATGATTTTTTCCAGAAGTACGACAAAATCAAACCTACATAATTAGGGTATCATTTTAATCGTATGGACCTACAGAATAAAGAGAAGGTATCATCTTTACAGAAAAATGTACTGCCTAGAAACGGAAGCCCCCATAATTTGCAAAATGGCGCTTTTTCTTCAATTTTGTCGCACAATAATTTTCTTTTCCGCTTCACTGTAAATGTTTGGGTAAAATGACTGATGTCATTACAAAGTAGAATTGGTGGCGCAAAAAATAATCCATTATATGGATTTTTAGATGTAAAATTGAAAGAATTTGGATTTTTAAAGGTAAGGAGGGAAAAACGAAAGTGCAAAAATGGAAAAACCCTGAGTCCTTAAAGGGTTAGAATTGTCATCTTCTGACCCCTATAACTATTAGATTTTTCCGCATACGGGGCTATATCAGGGCTAATTTTTTTGCGCAGTGGTCCTTAGTTTTTATCGGTACCATTTTTGTTTTGATGGAACTTTTTGATCGCTTTTTATAAATTTGTTATGGTATATGAAGTAGCCAAAAATGCACAACAAAGGGGCTCTAGCGCGAGTCCAGTAGTGTTACACTATGGGTGAGTTTGGCATTAGGTCATGAGGGACCTTACATTCTATTTTGGAATCCTGCATATACTTTGTATTAAGATATAGGGCTACTGGTTGCGATCTCCCGATAGGGGATTATGTATTTTTAGCGTCCTTTTTGTCAGTCTATAATAAATACGTAAAACAGGTGACCATTTATACATTTTTACACGGCTCTACCCCTGAGTGCAATATTATTATGGTTATTACATCTTGTGACCTATTGTGATTTGGTTCACATGCTACCATTTCTGGTTCTCTGTTGCACTTTATATATTTTGCATGTGTATCCTTATAATCTAATTGTTAATAAAACATTACATTTTAATATTATTTTGAATGGATTAATGACTCCCCCCCCCCCCCCCTTCTTTGGTGTATATATGCAAATTTAGGACTTAGGTACTTTTTACATGTATGCCATTGACCCTGCATTTATGGACATTTATGCATGCAGCAATACCACATATGATTATTTTTTATTACATTATTTTATTAAAAAAATGGGAAATGGGGGGCATTTCAAACTTTTAATTAGGGGAGGGGCTTATTCACATTTATCAACTTTTCTTTTAATACTTTTTACTTTTTTGTTTTAGCCCGCATAGCATAGCATTAATCAGTGTTATCAGTGCCCTGTTGCTTCAGCCTGCATGGCAGGCTGGGAGCAGAAGGACCGATCAGACAGCAAAGAGGCAGGTGATTTCATCGTGATGGTCCTGATCAGCTCTGCTGAGCTGCTGGGATTGTTTCCCTTTTCAACTTTGATCATGGCGTCTAAAGGGTTAATGCCGTGCACCAGCCCGATTGGTGATGCCTGGCATTAACCCCAGTCCCTGGCAGCTGATAGTAGTCAGGACCCACCGGGTTTGAAGCATGCTCAGCTCATGAGCATGCCTTAAACCCCGGTAATGGGACCCGGGCGTACAGGTACGCCCTGCGTCCTTAGGGACCGGTACGCAAGGGTGTACCTGTACACCCTGCCTCCTTAGCAGGGGGATGCCCCCTGAGGAAGCCATAGCGAAACGTACGTAGGGGTAGGTGGTACAGAGCTCCTGACGGCATTAATTTTTTCTGTTGATCTTTCTGTTTTGCGCTTACTATTTCATTCTTATGATATTGCCTTTCATTTCATGTATTATTGCCTGGCATTTACAGGACATTGTTCAGCTGTTGCCAAGGCTTAAATCATGATATGCACTTTATGGATCATTATGCAATAATTGTATGAACCTTAGCAGCATGTACTACCCTTATGTGCACCTGTATGTCTTCAGTGCCTATTCTTCCAGTATCTATGTATGTTTCTAATTTTTATTGTGATTAAATAAAGTATTTGCTGATTCATATGTGCCTGGAGCCTTGTAATTTGGTGAAAGTAATTTACAAATCTGTTTAACTTTCTGGCACCAGTTGATCTAAATAAAAATGTTTTCCTGTGGAGGACGGAAGGCATACATGTAGGTGCTAGGCGCACGTCATAGTAGGATATCACGGCTGCTATCAGCAGCCTGGACCCATGGCTAATGCCAGATATTGATGATCAGAGTCATGTCCACAAATTAAATCTATAGACACTAATCAAAGATGATTGCCATGTCTAAAATGTAAAAAATCCGATCCCAGCAGCTCAGTGGAGCTGATCGGGACACCTGTGGTGAAATCACTGGGGTCCCGATAAGCTGAGAGGACAGACAGAGAGTCCCTACCTGTCTATGTCCAGCCCGATTGGCACTTTAGTACTGCAGGACGCCATAGCAACAAGTAGCAATGAAGGGCAGATAACACTGATCAATGTTGTGCCATGGCACAGCATTGTTTAGTATATAATCAAAAAATTGCATGTAATAGTTCACTATGGGAACAAAAAAGTAGTGAATAAAAGGTTAAAAAATAATGTTAACGAATGTGAATAAGCTCATTCCCTAATAAAAGTTTGAATCATCCCCCTTTTTTTGTTTTTTAACCCCTTAAAGGGTTACTCCTGTGGCAAAATTTGAAACCAACTGGTGGCAAAAAGTTAAAACAATTTGTAAATTACTGATATTTAAAAATCGTATTCCTTCCAGTACTTATCAGATGCTGTATGCTCCACAGGAAGCTTTTTTTTTCTGCTGACACCTCTGTCTATGTCAGGAACTGTCCAGAGTAGGAGCAAATCCATATCGCAAACCTATCCTGCACTGGACAGTTCCTGACATGGACAGAGGTGTCAGTGGAGAGCACTGTGGTCAGACTGAAAAGAAATTCAAAAGAAAAGAACGTACTCTGTAGTATACAGCAGCTGATAAGTACAAGTACTGGAATGATTAAGAATTTTAAATAGAAGTAACTCTATTTAACCTTCTGGCACCAGTTGATTTTAAGGACTAAGCCCAGTTTGACCTTAAGGGCCGAGCCAATTTTCATTTTTGCATTTTTTAGTTTTTTCCTCATCTCCTTTTAAAATCCATAACTCGCCTACAAACCCAAATGAGGGCTTATTTTTTTTTTGCGAGACCAATTGTACTTTGTAATGACCTCCTTTAATTTTACCATAAGATGTACCATGAAACCAAAAAATGTATATTTGCAGGCGGAAATATATAAGAAAACTGCAATTTTGCATCTTTTTTAGGGGGTTTGGTTTTTATGCAGTGCACTTTCTGGTAAAAATTATACATTGGGGGAGATTTATCAATCAGCCTGAAACCCAATTTGTCTGTTTTTTTCCAACAGCAACCAATCACAGCTTAGCTTTTGAACCTTAGCAATCTCATGTCAAGTGAAAGTTGAGCTGTGATTGGTTGTTATGGGATAAATCAGGGCCATTATCTTTTATTATGTAGGTCAATGCGATTAAAACGATAACCAATTTATATAGTTTAAAACAAATGCAAACTTTGTTTAAAAAAATTAATATGCATAAAATTGTCCCTTTCTGATCCCATCAGTTAATCAGCGATTGGTGGTAGGGGCGTCACTACAGTCTCCTCACGGAATCCCTGCAATCACGTCTGTGAGCCCTCTGAGTTACCGGAGATTTTTAGTTTCACTTTAGATGCCGTGAGCAGCGTCTAAAGGGTTAATGACAAGCAGCGGCGGGATTGCCATGGACTGTCAGTAACAGTGAGTGCCCGACTACTGACAGTATCTGACACTCACTGTTATGAAGCGAGCACAGCTCCTGCACTCTCTTCAAAGCCGCTTAAGGACTCAGGGCGTACAGGTACGTCCTTGGTCCTTAACCCATTAAGGACTCAGTTTTTTTTTTGCACTTTCGTTTTTCCTCCTTACGTTTTAAAAATCATAATCCTTTCAAGTTTGCACCTAAAATTCCATATTATGGCTTATTTTTTGCACCACCAATTCTACTTTGCAGTGACATAAGTAATTTTTCCAAAAGATCCACGGCAAAACGGAAAAATAATTAATTGTGTGACAAAATGTAAGAAAAAATGCAATTTTATAACAATTGGGGGCTTCCGTTTCAACACAGTGCATTTTTCGGCAAAAATTACATCTTTTCTTTATTTTGTAGGTCCATACGATTTAAATGATACCCTAGGTTTGATTTTGTCTTACTTCTGGAAAAAATCATAACTATATGCACGAAAATGAATATGTTTAAAATTGTCATCTTTTGACCCCAATAGCTTTAAATTTTTCCACGTACAGGGTGGTAACTCATTAAAGAGTTATAGGGGTCAGAAAGACTATTAACCTGTTAAGGACCCATGCCATACCGGTACGCCATGACGCACTGGTACTTAAGGACCCATGACGTACCGGTACGTGTGTGGGAATTTCGGTCCCCGTCGGATCAGCAGGAGGGTCATCAGACCACCACCCCCCATGTCGGCGATCGCCGCAGATCACTGGTGAATTCACACCGACGATTTGCAGCAATTCCGGGCCATAGGGGTCTCTGGTGACCCGGAAAATAAGGGGCATCGGGATTGTCCAAGACACCCACGATCCCCCTGAAGGGATAGCAGTGAGGTGGTATGGGTGCCACCCCTCCTATCTCTGCTATTGGTCATCTAGAAGAGACTTTCGGTTTTCCCGTTCTGCCCACCCACAGTAGGCTGGGCAGAATGGGGAAACCGACGAGGATCGGCGCCGAAGATCCACTTACCCATCGGCGGCGATCAGCGGCGGCAGAAGACGACGGCGATGCGGCTCCCTGGCTCCTAAGGAAGCCGGTGAGTTGCCTAACAACATCTGGAGAGCTACAGTTTGAGACCACTATACAGTGATCTTTAAACTGCAGCCCTCCAGATGTTGCAAAACTACAACTCTCACCATGCCCAGACAGCAAACAGCTGTCTCGGCATGCTGGGAGTTGTAGTTGCGTACCTCCAGCTGTTGCATAACTACATCTCCCAGCATGCGATCAGTACATGCTGGGAGTTGTAGTTTTGCAACAGCTGGAGGCACACTGGTTGGAAAATACTGAGTTAGGTAACAGAACCTAACTGAAGGATTTCCAACCAGTGTGCCTCCAGCTGTTGCAAAAGTCGGTACATGCTGGGAGTTGTAGTTTTGAAACAGCTGGAGGTTTAACCCCCCCCCCATGTGAATGTACAGATTTACAGTAAGTTTCCTACTTGAAGTTTGAGCTGCAGCAAATTTTTTGCCGCAGCACAAACTCCTAGCGGGAAACTCACTGTAAACCTGCCAGTGCGAATGTACCCAAAAAACACTACACTACACTAACACATAATAAAGGGTAAAACACTACATATACACCCCCTTACACTGTCCACCCCAATAAAAATGAAAAAGTATTGTACGCCAGTGTTTCCAAAACGGAGCCTTCTGACTGTCCAGGCATGCTGGGAGTTTATCAACAGCTGGAGGCACCCTGTTTGGGAATCACTGGCGTAGAATACCCCTATGTCCACCCCTATGCAATCCCTAATTTAGTCCTCAAATGCTCATTGCGCTCTGTCACTTCAGAGCCCTGTCTTATTTCAAGGAAACAGTTTAGGGCCACATATGGGGTATTTCCGTACTCGGGAGAAATTGCACTACAAATTTTGGGGGGCTTTTTCTCCTTTTACCCCTTATGAAAAGGAAAAGTTGGGGGCTACACTAGCCTGTTAGTGTAAAAAAAAATTTTTTTTACACTAACATGCTGGTGTTGCCCCATACTTTTTATTTTCACAAGCGGTAAAAGGAAAAAAAGACCCCCAAAATTTTAAAATCTATTTCTACGGAAATACCCCATATGTGGGCGTAAAATGCTCTGCGGACGCACAACAAGGCTCAGGAGTGAGAGCGCACCCATGTACATTTGAGGCCTAAATTGATTTGAACAGGGGTGGGGGCTGATTTTACAGCAGTTCTGACATAAGCGCAAAAAAAATAAATATCCACATGTGACTCCATTTTGGAAACTACACCCCTCATGGAACGTAACAAGGGGTATAGTTAGCTTTAACACCCCACAGGTGTTTAATTAATTTTCATTAAATTTGGATTGGAGAATGAAAAAATAATTTTTTTTCACAAAAATGCTGGTGTTACCCTAAATGTTTTATTTTCACAAGGGAAAATAGGAAAAAATATATGTGGATGTAAAGTGCTCTCCTGGCAAACTACAATGCTCAGAAGAGAAGGAGCGCCATTGTGCATTTGAAGAGAAAATTTGTCCGGAATTGAAGGCCACGTGTGTTTACAAAGCCCCCATAGTGCCAGAACAATGGATCCCCCCCACATGTGACCCCATTTTGGAAACTACACCCCTCATGTAATGTGATAAGGGGTACAGTGAGAATTTACACCCCACAGGTGTCTGACAGATTTTTGGAACAGTGGTCCGTGAAATTTAAAAATTTTATATTTCATTTCCACAGCCCACTGTTCCAAAGATCTGTCAAATGCCAGTGGGGTGTAAATACTCACTGCACCCCTAATTAAATTCGGTGAGGGGTGTAGTTTCCAAAATGGGGCCACATGTGGGGGGGTCCACTGTTCTGGCACCACAGGGGGGGGGGGGGGGGGGTCTTTGTAAACACACATGGCTCCTGACTTCCATTCCAAACACATGGGGTATTTTCATACTCAGAAGAAATGGGGTTACAAATTTTGGGGGTCATTTTCTCCTATTACCCCTTGTAAAAATGTAAAACTTGTGGAAAAAACTGCATTTTAGTGAAAAAAAATTTTCATTTACCCATTCAACTTTAACAAAAAGTCATTAAACACCTGTGAGGTGTTAAGGCTCACTGTACCCCTTCTTCCGTTCCTTGAGGGGTGTAGTTTCCAAAATAGTATGCCACGTTTTTTTTTTGCTGTTCTGGCACCATAGGGGCTTCCTAAATGCGACATGCCCCCCCCCCCAAAAAAAAATTTGCTTTCCAAAAGCCAAATTGTGACTCCTTCTCTTTTGAGCATTTTAGTAGGCCAGCAGAGCACTTGACGTCCACACATGGGGTATTTCCATTCTCAGAAGAGATGGGGTTACAAATTTTGGGGGGCATTTTCTCCTATTACCCCTTGTAAAAAATTATAATTTGGGGGAAAACTAGCATTTTAGTGAAAAAAAAAAATCATTTACACATCCAACTTTAACGAAGAGTCGTCAAACACTTGGTAGGCGTTAAGGCTCACTCTACCCCTTGTTACGTTCCTTGAGGGGTGTAGTTTCCATTTTTGTTTTTTTGCTGTTCTGGCACCATAGGGGCTTCATAAATGTGACATGCCCCCCAAAAACCATTTCAGAAAAACTCACTCTCCAAAATCCCACTGTCGCTCCTTCCCTTCTGAGCCCTCTACTGCCCCCGTTGAACACTTGACATACACATATGAGGTATTTCCTTACTCGAGAGAAATTGGGTTACACATTTTAGGAAGATTTCCCTTTTACCTCTTTTAAAAATTCAAAAACTGGATCTACAAGAACATGCCAATGTAAAAAATGAAGATTTTGAGTTTTCTCAATTTGCTGCTATTCCTGTGAAACAACTAAAGGGTTAACAAACCTTTTGAATGTCATTTTGAATACTTTGAGGGGTGCAGTTTTCATAATGGGGTCATTTATGGGGTATTTCTAACAAGAAGGCCCTTCAAATCCACTTCAAAACTGAACTGGTCCCTGAAAAATTTTGATTTTGAAAATCTTGTGAAAAACTGGAAAATTGCTGGTATACTTTGAAGCCCTCTGATGTCTTCCAAAAATAAAAGCATGTCAACTTTATGATGCCAACATAAAGTAGACATATTGTATATGTGAATCAATATATAATGTATTTGGAATATAAGCAGGGAGCTTCAAAGTAAAAATAAATGCAAAATGTTCTATTTTTTTCATCAAATTGTGGAATTTTTCACCAAGAAATTATGCATATATCGACAAAATTCTACCACTAACAAAGTACAGGCACTTTCCAGGCCCTTTCTGGGCAGGCGCAGCACGCAGAAAAACCTAGAGTACATTTAAACGCTTTTTCCCATTGACCGCAAAGAAAATAGAACATTCAGACATTTTTTTGCAATTCCGGCCGAACGGAAGATGCGAGGTGCACAAAACTTACTGTGCTGGTGCAGACCGTGGCACCCGACATGCCTGCATTGTCGGTTTGGACCGGGCACTTTTTGATCAGGCGCAGCAATAAAAATGCAGACATTTCTTGCAATTCCGGCCAAACGGAAGATGCAATTTGCACAAAACTTGCTGTGCTGGTGCAGACAGTGGCACCCGATAAGCCTGCATTGTCGGTTTGGACAGAGCACTTTCTGGGCAGGCACAGCAAGCAGAAAAACATAGGCCATCATTTACTATTGCAAACCCTGCATATTTTGTCGGGTTGTGCACCAGATTCTGTCGCATTGCGCCAGAATTGAAAAAAAAACCCCGACTAACTCTCCATTTTGCTAAGAAAACCCGAAAAAGGAGCAAGGCCGCCGGGGAAAGGGGCGTGGCCTTCGAAAAATGGCTGGGTCCTACAGTGAAAATTGGCTGGGTCCTTAGGGGGTTACGCATACTAACTTTCAAACAGAAAGTCAAGCCTAAAAAAACAAAAAAAAGCCTATATATATTGGGCATCATCATAATCATATGGACCTACATAATAAAGATAGTGGCCCTGATTTACTAAGAGTAAAGTGTATTTTTCTTTGTGGTTTTTGATTCCCGATAAGTATTTTTCTACGGTATTTACTAATGTTTCCCTATGTTTTGCTTTATTTATTTATTTATTTTTTACACATGCTTTGAGCTGTGGAATCTGGTAAATTTTCTGAGGAAACATTAGTAAAGAAGTCGTGATTTTTTGAAAATGTCGGGGACACACCCTCTTTTTGGCTGCCACGCCCCTTATTTTTACCAAAAAGTCAGTCCACTGTGTAGAAACTAAAGTTCCCCAAAAGTTACAAATTGGTGTTTTTTTCTTTTTCTTTTTTTATTTTGCCCGACAAGTATTTTTTATATATTTTTATTTCACTGTAGATTTTTGGTAACTACATGAGTGATGTAATTACAAAGTACAATCGATGGCGCAAAAAACAAGCCCTCATATGGATCTGTAGGTGGAAAATTTAAAGAGTAAATTTAAAGAGTTATGACTGAGAGGCGAGGAGGAAAAAACTAAAATGCATCCCTGCGTCCTTATAGAAGTACTTCAGTCCAATAAAACAGGATAGGATAGGGGACACGTTTTTGATTGCAGGGGGTTCGACCGCTGGGACCTCCAGCAATCTCTTGCACGGCACCACAGCAGTCCCCCCGGAAGGGGGTGGGGGGGGGGGGGGAATGGCGGCCAACACTCCCAACCATGTATCCCATAGAGAAACATGGAGGAGGTGTGTCGGGCCCGGCTTCCTGCAGAGGTTGGCATGCCCCGAGGACTTCCGGGGTGCCATCCAGGAGGGCGTAAGGTGTCCCAGCGGTCAGACCCCCCATGATCTAAAACTTATCCCCTATCCCCTTGCCCAGGGTCCAACCATATTTAAAGAGAGACTGAAGCCAATATTATCTATCACCCATAAGTATAAATTATAATTTTATATATCTTGTGATTATACATTTAATGAAGTATAATTTGATAATACCAGAACAGGGCTGGCCCTACCATGGGACCCGGTGGGACCATTGGTCCCAGGCAGCACTTTTCATGGGTGGCACTTTGCAGCCCGACATTTCTTTTTTTTTTCCTTTACCATATCATGGTCCGGGACCATGATGTGGCAATAATAATAAAAAATAAATAAAAAAATGGGTCCCATGACTCCTACCGGGACCCATGGTACAGCTAGTCCTGCATCGTTAGGGCCAGTCCTACATCGGACCACCCCCATGCCCCCGCAGCTCACCATTCTAACTGGCCGCAGCGGCTGCTGAACATGCAGCGTGGAGGCCTCTTTAAATCAGTGAGCGACTGCGGCGGGTCAGCTATGGATGATGAGTGAGGCCCCTGACGTTGAGGGGGGTTAATGAAATGGCACAGAGGGGAGGCGGGGTTAATGAAATGGCACAGGGGGAGGAGGGGAGGGGGATTAATGAAATGACACAAGGGGGAGAAGGGGAGGGGGATTAATGAAATGGTACAGGGGGAGGTTAATAAAATGGCACAGGGGAAGGAGGGGGGTTAATGAAAAGGAACAAGGGTTGAAAAGAGGGGGCAATGAAATGGCACAGGGGGGGTAATGAAATGGCTAAGGTGATGGGGGTTAATGAAATGGCTGAGGGGAGGGGGGGTAATGAAATGGCACAAGGGGAGGGGGGTTAATGAAATGGCACAGGGGAGGAGGGGAGGGGGGTTAATGAAATGGCACAGGGGAGGGTTAATGAAATGGCACAGGGGGAGGAGGGGAGGGGGGGTTAATGAAATTACACAAGGGGGAGAAGAGGAGGGGGATTAATGAAATGGTACAGGGGGAGGTTAATAAAATGGCACGGGGGGAGAAGGGGAGGGGTTAATAAAACGGCACAGGAAGAAGGAGGGTTAATGAAAAGGCACAGGGGATGAGAGGAGGGGGCAATGAAATGGCACAGGGAGGGGGGGTTAATGAAATGACTAAGGTGATGGAGGTTAATTAAATGGGGTGGGGGGTAATGAAATGGCACAAGGGGAAGGAGGGGAAGTGGGGGTTAATGAAATGGCACAGGGGAGGAGGGGAGGTTAATGAAATGGCACAGGGGAGGAGGCGGGGGGTAATCAAATTGCACAGGGGGATTGGGGGGAATTAAAATGGCACAGCACAGGGTGACCAGATGGGGAGTAATTAAAAAGGCACAGGGGTGGGGGGGGGGGGATTGTGAATGAAATGGCATAGGGGGTAATTAAAATTGCACAGGGGGATCAGAGGGGCCCTATTGTTACACAAAAACAGCCACTTATAAAAATGTTTTATTCCTGGATAACCCCTTAAATACTATGGACATGCCTAACAGGTTGGAAATAGATCCCATTCTCTGAGCACTTCTCTATCCCCTCTTTCTCTTTTTGTTATACCATAATTGTTTTCCAAAAGTCCTCCCATTAAAATGTTTTCATTAAAGGAAAACTGTCAGCCTGTTCACCCACACTAAACCCAATACACTGGGTTATACTGTAGGTGAACAGGAGTCCAACGAGGGGGCCATTTACTATAATAAATCCATTAGGTACTAGGATATGTCCCCCAGAAGATCCTCTGCTAAATTCAGTGAATTGCATGCTAGAGGTGGGGTCCTGACAGCTCAATTGATATATTCATGATCTGTGAATCCACATCCTAGTAACATGGAGTTGCTTGTCCCGTAAGCACTCGCTTTTTGCACAGAGTGCATGCGCTGACTAAGCACTCACGTGACCAACGAATCAACGTCACTAGGATGTGAAGTCACATACCTTGAATATGTAAACTGAGCTGTTGGGACCCCGCCTCTAGCACGCAATTCACTTAATTTAAATCTGACATGCAATCTTTATTCTGTGGGTCAGTACAATTCCAATGATAGCAAGTTTGTTTAACTTTTGTTTCATTTTATGGTTAAAAAAAAAACTTTAAACCTTGGGGAAAAATAATTAATAAAAAAAATGAACTTTCTTCATTGCCATAGTCTTACTCCTATAACGTTTTATTTTTCCACCTTATGGAGCTGTGTTAGGGTATGATTTTTGTGCCATGATCGGTACCATGCGTAGTTCTGGCTTTTTGATCATTTTTTTATGTCATGTAACCAAAAATCTGATATTTTGGCATTTGGAATTTTTGGGAATTTACGCCATTCACCGTGCAGAATCAGAAACACAGTAATTTAATAGTTCGGACAATTACGTACGCGGTGGTACCATATAAGTGTTTTTTTTTTTTTTCAATTAAAAAAATTAGAAAAGGTTAGCGGAGGGATTTTTGAAATATTTAAAAAAAAAATGTTCTTTTTTGCTTTTACACACTTGTTGTCCTATCATAAGCCATCATCAGATGGCTTACAATGATCAATGTAATGCTATTGCATAACACTGATCCATGAAATCTGTGCTCAATAGCTAAGGGGTACCAAAGGGAGACAAATAATCACAGAACCAAAGACGACAAGGTAAGGTCTCGGGCTTCCCTAGCAACCCATAGCCCCCCCACGATTACATTGCAGGGGGCAATGGGATCACTAGATGCCAGGGAATAGCGGCATTTAATGTTTAAATGCTGTGATCTGTATAGATCACAGTATTTAAACCGTCAACCCTTTGGGGACTCAGGGTTTTTCCGTTTTTGCACTTTAGTTTTTTCCTCCTTTTAAAAATCCTAACCCTTTCAATTTTACACCTACAGACTCAAATGATGGCTTATTTTTTGTGCCACCAATTCTACTTTATAATGACATCACTCATTTTACCCAAAAATCTATGTCGAAACAAAAAAATAAATCATTATCTGTCAAAATTGAAGAAAAAAAAAACATTTTGTAAATTTTGGGGGCTTCCGTTTCTACATAGTACATTTTTTGGTAAAAATGACACCTTATCTTTATTCTCTAGGTCCATATGATTAAAATTATACCCTCCTTATATAGGTTTGATTTTGTCGTACTTCTGAAAGAAATCATAACTACATGCAGGAAAATGTATACGTTTAAAATTGTCTTCTTGTCAGGAACCGGGCTGGTAGCGGAGGCTGGTGGTGGATCCGCTGTGCCAGAGAGGTGATGACGTGTGCCGTACCAGGGGAACGGAGTCTAAGGAGTTACTGGTTTTCACCAGAGCCCGCCGCAAAGCGGGATGGACTTGCTGCGGCAAGTAACCCCCAGGTCGTTCCACCCAGTAGCGACTCAACCTCTCTGGCTGCTGAGATATGGCAAGGTACAAGAGGATCAGGCAAAGGCTTAGTCAGACGTAGCAAATGGTCAGGGCAGACGGCTCAGGTTCACAGGCGGAAGTCAGTAGCAACGGGAACGGCAACAGGCAGGGTAACACAGGAACAAGGAATGCTTTCTCTCAGGCACAAAGGCAACAAAGATCCGGCAGGAGGCTGTGGGAGGAGACGGTAGTTATAGGCAGTGCACAGGTGAGGCCTAATTAAGTCCAAACAGCACTCCCTCTCACAAAGCTTAACCCTTAATGAACCACTTTGGACCAGGCACCAATCACCTGTGCACTGGTCCTTTAGATCTAAGAGTCCCCGTGCACACGCGCCCTAGAGAGCGGGGATGCACCCGCTGTGACACCGGAGCGCTGCCTGGGGACAAACGCTGTGAGCGCTCCGAGGCCAGCAGGGGGCCCGGAGCGCTCAGCGTAACAGTACCCCCCCTTTGGTCTCCCCCTCTTTTTGGTACCCAAGAACTTGAGGATGAGGCCGCGGTCTAGGATGTTCTTCTCCGGCTCCCAAGATCTCTCTTCAGGACAGCAGCCCTCCCAGTCGACGAGAAAGAATTTTCTCCCTCTAACCACTTTGGATGCCAAAATCTCCTTGACGGAGAACACATCTGAAGTTCCAGACACGGGAGTGGGAGAAATGTCCTTGGGGGAAAAACGGTTGAAGATTGCTGGTTTCAGAAGGGAGACATGAAAAGAATTAGGTATTCTGAGGGAGGACGGGAGATGGAGCTGATAGACCACGGGATTAATTTTCTTCTTGATTCTGTAGGGGCCCAAGTAACAGGGACCTAATTTGTAACTTGGGACCCTAAATCGGATGTACTTGGAAGACAGCCACACTTTGTCCCCTGGGGCAAAAACTGGAGGAAACTGACGTTTCTTATCGCTCGGGAGGAATGATATGCTGAGGTGACACTTCTTCTCCAGTGACATCTGAGGTGCGAGAGAGCGTCAGCCCGGATGTTTTTGGCAGCCGGTCTGAAATTAATAAGAAAATTAAACCGGGCGAAAAACAGAGACCAGCGGGCTTGGTGGGGATTAAGTCTTTGAGCAGACTGAAGACAGGACAGATTCTTGTGGTCCGTAAATATGTTCACAGGGTGAACAGACCCCTCTAGGAGATGTCTCCATTTCTCCAGCGCCAACTTGATGGCAAGAAGTTCTCTGTTTCCGATTGAGTAGTTTCTCTCAGCAGACGAGAAGGTTCTGGAGAAAAACCCACAGGTGACGGATCTCCCCTTTAAGGACTTCTGGGTTAGTACGGCTCCGGCTCCAACAGAGGAGGCATCCACCTCTAAGAAGAAGGGCTTCGAGGAATCCGATCTGGTAAGGACAGGTGCAGAAGCAAAGGCGGACTTCAGGGTGCGGAAAGCCTCTTCGGCCTGAGGAGTCCATGACTTAGGATTAGCCCCTTTCTTAGTCAGGGCCACGATTGGAGCCACCAGGGTGGAGTAATGTGGAATAAATTGCTGGTAATAATTGGCAAAACCCAGGAACCTCTGTATGGCCCGTAGACCTGTGGGACGAGGCCAATCCAGAACTGCTGAGAGTTTAGAAGGGTCCATCTGTAGGCCCTGTGCGGAGATGATGTAACCAAGAAAAGGCAGGTTAGATCGTTCAAAGAGACATTTCTCAAACTTGGCATAAAGGTGATTTCTTCTCAGACGGGACAGAACCAGACGAACATGAGTACGGTGTTGCTCAAGGTTAGGAGAATAAATGAGGATATCGTCCAGATACACCACCACACAAGTGTAGAGAAGGTCTCTGAAAATGTCATTAACAAATTCCTGAAAGACGGCCGGGTCATTACACAGGCCAAAAGGCATGACTAAATACTCAAAGTGTCTCGTCTCCCTCTCGAATTCGGACCAAATTATAGGCAGCTCTCAGATCCAATTTGGTGAAGATCTTGGCACCTCGAAGTCGATCGAAGAGCTCTGAAATGAGTGGAAGGGGATATTGGTTCTTAATGGTGATTTTGTTTAGACCACGATAGTCGATGCAGGATCGCAGAGAGCCGTCTTTCTTAGAGACAAAGAAGAAACCTGCTCCAGCAGGTGAGGAAGACTTCCTGATGAACCCCTCTGTAGGTTCTCCTGAATATACTCTGACATGGCTTGAGTCTCAGGTGGAGAGAGAGGGTAAATTCTTCCTCGAGGTGGAGTGGTGCCAGGCATGATGTTTATAGGACAATCATAAGGCCTATGCGGGGGCAAAGTCTCTGCTTGCTTTTTACAGAAGACATCTGCAAAGTCCAAATATGGTTCCGGAAGGCCTGGAGGAGGTGGAGTATAAGATGCACGTTTAGCAGAAACTGGCAGGAGACATTTGCCAAAACAAGATGACCCCCAACTTCGGATCTCCCCGGAGGACCAATCCAGGACAGGACTGTGACGCTGGAGCCAGGGCAGACCTAGTAGAATCTCTGAAGTACAGTGAGGAAGAACAAGAAACTCCAATTTCTCAGAATGAAGTACTCCAACAGACATCTGGGGGGGTTCAGTATGGTAGAGAACGGTAGCATCCAGTCTCTCACCATTGACAGTGGTAATGTAGTAGGACTTGACAAGACAGACCACTGGAATATTAAACTTGCTTATAAGTAAGGCGTCAATGAAGTTGCTGGTGGAGCCGGAATCCAGAAAGGCAATAGCAACGAAGGATGTCTTGGCTGGGACACAGATTCGCACACACACTGTAAGGCGTGGAGAGGTAGCGTTCACAGCTAGCAACGCCTCTCCAACATTAACTAGGTGCGCGTTTACTGGACGAGGCGGACGGAGAGGACAGTCTTAAGAAATGTTGTGTACTGGCACAGTACAGACACAGATTGTCGTCTCTGCGGCGGTTCCTTTCTTGAGCGGTCAGGCGTGACCGATCCACATGCATGGTTTCCTTGGCAGGAGGCCCAGTAGAGGGTTGCAGTGGATGCAAAAAAACAGGAGCCGAACGAGGATAGCGTCTCATACAAACATTTCCTTTCTCCTGATGGAGTTCCTCTCGTCTCTCGGCGAAATGCATATCAATCCTGGTGGCCAAGTGGATGAGGTCACTCAGGGTAGAAGGCATTTCCCGTGCGGCAAGAACATTTTTTATGTCACTGGACAGACCTTTCTTGAACGTGGCACAGAGCGCTTCATTATTCCAGGACAGTTCCGAGGCCAGAGTGCGAAAACGGATGGCGTATTCGCCCATAGAAGAATTTCCCTGATTTAGGGTCAACAAGGCAGTCTCTGCTGAGGCAACCCGGGCTGGTTCCTCAAAAACACTCTGGAATTCTTGACAGAAGGACTGGGTGGTAGCAGTGGCTGGATCGTAGCGGTCCCAAAGCGGTGTGGCCCAAGCCAGGGCCTTCCCGGTAAGCAGACTGACTATAAAAGCCACCTTGGCACGTTCAGTAGGAAACTGGTCGGCCATCATCTCCAAGTGAAGAGAACACTGTGACAGGAACCCAAGGCACTGCTTGGAGTCTCCATCAAATTTGTCCGGCATGGACAGGCGGTATGTGGAGCTGGAAACGGAAGCAGGCTGAGTGGGTGGCATAAGAGCAGGCGGTGGAGATGGTGGCTGCTGGGCTGTCAGAAGTTGGACAACTGGTTCAGCAGTTGACCTTGCTGAGCGATCTGCTGAGATTGCTGGGCCACAATGTTGGTAAGGTCAGCGACACTTGGCAAAGGCACCTTAGCTGGATCCATGGCCGGATCTTACTGTCAGGATCCGGGCTGGTAGCGGAGACTGGTGGTGGATCCGCTGTGCCAGAGAGATGATGACGTGGGCCGTACCAGGGGAACGGAGTCTAAGGAGTTACTGGTTTTCACCAGAGCCCGCCGCAAAGCGGGATGGACTTGCTGCGGCAAGTAACCCCCAGGTCGTTCCACCCAGTAGCGGCTCAACCTCTCTGGCTGCTGAGATATGGCAAGGTACAAGAGGATCAGGCAAAGGCGTAGTCAGACGTAGCAAATGGTCAGGGCAGGCGGCTCAGGTTCACAGGCGGAAGTCAGTAGCAACGGGAACGGCAACAGGCAGGGTAACACAGGAACAAAGAATGCTTTCTCTCAGGCACAAAGGCAACAAAGATCCGGCAGGAGGCTGTGGGAGGAGACGGTACTTATAGGCAGTGCATAGGTGAGGCCTAATTAAGTCCAAACAGCACTCCCTCTAACAAAGCTTAACCCTTAATGAACCACTTTGGACCAGGCACCAATCACCTGTGCACTGGTCCTTTAGATCTAAGAGTCCCAGTGCACGCGCGCCCTAGAGAGCCGGGATGCACCTGCTCTGATGCCGGAGCGCTGCCCTGGGACACACGCTGTGAGCGCTCCGAGGCCAGCAGGGGGCCCAGATCGCTCAGCGTAACACATCTTCTGTCTCCTATAACTTTTTTTTTCTTCTGTGTACGGGTAGGTATGAGGGCTCATTTTTTGCCCAGTGATTTGAAGTTTTTTTTATCGGTGCCATTTTTGTTTTGATCAGACTTTTTGATTTGCTTTTAATCAATTTTTTTCTGGTATAAAAAATGACCAAAAATGTTTTTTGAATTAAATTTTTTTACGTGTACCCCATTGACCGTGTGGTTTAATTAATTATATATTTTTATAGTTAGGACATTTATGTCCGCAGCGATACCACATGTTTATTTTTATTTAAATTTTTTTTATATGAGAAAAGGGGGGGGATTTGAACTTTTATTAGAGAAGGGGTTAAATCACATTTATTAACTCTTTTTTGTTTACACTTTTTTTTTTTTTTTAGCAATAACATGCTATAACATGCAGTACATTGATTGCCAGCAATGTTCACTGGTATGCCATAGCATTGCACTGATCAGTGTTATCGGCGGTCGATTGCTGAAGCCTGGATCACAGGCTTGGAGCAATCAATTGCCGGTCAGACGCACCAGAGGCAGGCAAGGGACACTCCTAGCTGATCGGGACACCGCGGTTTCACTGCGGTGATCCCGATCAGCCCCACTGAGCTGCTGGGAATGCCGGGACTGACCCGATATGAAGTGGGGTCGCCGCGTGAGCAAGATGTAGAGGTACGCCCTGCGTCCCCAAGAGGTTAAATGACGGATATCGGAGCAATCTCTGATGTCCATTATTACCGGCAGATGTCAGCTGCTGATAGCAGTGGACATCTTCCGGTATTGACACTGACCCGACCGGCAGGCCCCCGTCATGTCCGCCCACCTGACCCATGTTAAGGACATAGGGCGTAAATGTACGTCTTTGTGACCTGGTACTAAACACACCAGGATGTACATTTACGTACGGACCGTACACGACGAGAAAACTGGAGTAGTGCTCGTATTGTGGTGACCAAGTACAGAATATAGCATACTGCCCACCCTGTGTGGCAGATGTTGCCTTCAGTGTCTGTCTTGGGCTCACATTACTCAGGACTCAATATAATGTAATGTTATGCTATGGTTAATGTTCTGGTATTTTCAATGTACCTGTTGCTTTAAGCCTGTTAGAAACTTGTTAGGGTAGTGTGCTTGTGGTAAACCAGGTGACTTGTCAGACCAATGGGAATCCTCCGAATCTGCCCCTTATATAGTGTGGTAAGAGTTCAGAGAGCAGTTCTGCAGACTAGTGCAGATGTAGCTGAGGTACAGTTTGGACAAAATTGAAGAGAGAGTGTGAGGTGTTCTGAGGAGGCTAATCCTGCAACCACGCATCTTCTAAAAAATATCCCCTGCACCCAGGTGAATGTCAAGCCTAGCAGTAAGCACTAAAATCCTGGGGATCCAAGTCAGTCATACAAGTCAGCCATTCAAGTTACTATAGTCAGCGTGGGTTGCTATACAGCAAGTCAGTCATACACAGCACAATCAACTACAAGTCCCAGCAAGCCAATAAGCTTCCAATGTTTACCCTGCACTTCCCTTAATACCAGTCTGGGCTGTAACTGATTTTACCATCTATCCTGCCTCAGTAAACTCAGTTTTTCTGTAACCTTGTGTCGGAGTTCTTATTGCCCCGTGCCTGGCCCAGGAGATGCTGGCTCAACCACGGACGGTGTTTAGGTTAACCATGCCCTGGCATCACAAGAAGGTTAATTACACATTACCCTCACCCAACAACACAGTATCAGACAGGGCAGGTCCCATCTGCTATCAGCAGCAGGGGACCCGCTGCTAATGGCAGACCCGCCAGTAACCCCTCAGATGCCGTAATCAGTACAGATCACGGAATCTGCGGTATTGTGGGCATTTCAATGGATGATCAGATCACTCGCGCCACTGCCGCAGGGATCCGATCTTCTAACATGGCAGCCGGAGGTCCTCTCACCTGCTCTGGCTGTCATCCCGGGGTCTTCTTCTCTGGTCTGACATTGAGCAGACCAGAGAACAAGATCGCCAATAATACTGATCAGTGCTATGCCTATGCAAATGATTGGTATAAATTGGTATATTGGGACATAAATGTAAAAAAAATTTGGAATAGTAAAATTCACATTTTACACCAAAAAGCGTGAAAAAAAAAAAAACATTTGTTGCTGTGTGCATAAATGTCTGAACTATCAAAAAATAATGATCCCCTATGGTGAACTTTGTAAACTTTAAAAAAAAAAAAAAAAAAAATTCTGCTTTTTTGTCGCATCACATTCCAAATACAGTAATGGCCGTAAATGTTGGTACCCCTGAAGTTTTTCAAGAAAATGAAGTATTTCTCACAGAAAAGGTTTGCAGTAACACATGTTTTACCATTCCCATGTTTATTCCCTTTGTGTGTATTGGAACTAAACAAAAAAAAAGGATAAAAAAAGCTAATAGACATAATGTCACACCAAACTCCAAAAATTGGCTGAACAAAATTATTGGCACCCTTTCAAAATTGTGGAAAAATAAGATTGTTTCAAGCATGTGATGCTCCTTTAAACTCACCTGGGGCAAGTAACAGGTGTGGGTAATATAAAAATCACACCTGAAAGCAGATAAAAAGGAGAGAAGTTCATTTAGTGTTTGCATTGTGTGTCTGTGTGTGCCACACTAAGCATGGACAACAGAAAGAGGAGAAGAGAACTGTCCGGGGACTTGAGAACCAAAATTGTGGAAAAATATCAACAATCTCAAGGTTACAAGTCCATCTCCAGAGATCTAGATTTGCCTTTGTCCACAGTGCGCAACATTATCAAGAAGTTTGCAACCCATGGCACTGTAGCATATCTCCCTGGGCGTGGACGGAATAGAAAAATTGATGAAAGGTGTCAATGCAGGATAGTCCAGATGGTGGATAAGCAGCCCCAAACAAGTTCCAAAGATATTAAAGCTGTCCTGCAGGCTCAGGGAGCATCAGTGTCAGCGTGAACTATCCATCGACATTTAAATTAAATGAAACGCTATGGCAGGAGATCCAGGAGGACCCCCACTGCTGACACAGCTAAATAAAAAAGCAAGACTACATTTTGCCAAAATGAACTTGAGTAAGCCAAAATCCTTCTGATAAAACGTCTTGTGGACAGATGAGACCAAGATAGAGCTTTTTGGTAAAGCACATCATTCTACAGTTTACTGAAAACAGAATGAGGCCTACAAAGAAAAGAACCCAGTACCTACAGTGAAATATGGTGGAAGTACAATGATGTTTTGGGGTTGTTTTGCTGCCTCTGGCACTGGGTGCCTTGAATGTGTGCAAGGCATCATGAAATCTGATGATTACCAACAGATTTTAGGTCGCACTGGCCCAGTGTCAGAAAACTGGGTTTGCTTCCGAGATCTTGGGTCTTCCAGCAGGACAATGACCCCAAACATACGTCAAAAAGCACCCAGAAATGGATGGCAACAAAGCGCTGAAGAGTTCTGAAGTGGCCAGCAATGAGTCCATATCTAAATCCCATTGAACACCTGTGGAGAGATCTTAAAATTGCTGTTGAGAAAAGGTGCCCTTCCAATAAGAGAGACCTGGAGCAGTTTGCAAAGGAAGAGTGGTCCAACATTCCGGCTGAGAGGTGTAAGAAGCTTATTGATGGTTATAGGAAGCAACTGATTTCAGTTATTTTTTCCAAAGGGTGCCAATAATTTTGTCCAGCCCATTTTTGGAGTTTGGTGTGACATTATGTCCAATTAGCTTTTATTTGTTTAGTTCCAGTACACACAAAGAAAATAAACATGTGTATAACAACACATATGTTACTGCAATCCTTTCTGTAAAAAATACTTAATTTTCTTGAAAAATATCAAGGGTGCCAACATTTACGGCCACGAGTGTATATTTTTTTAAAAAGTTACATATATGCAAAAGTGGTACTGATAAAAACTACAGATCATGTCGCAAAAAAGGAGCCCTCATACAGCCCCATTTATGAAAAAATTAGAAAGTTATAGGTCATCAAAAGAGTAATTTTAAGCATACTAATTTTGTTAAAAAAGTTAAAATTTTTTTTTTTTCAAAGCTCAACTGTCATGAAATTTTAGTGTAATAACCTGCACACAGCCTTTGTACTGTGTATAGGTGTTGTGTACAGCAATTATTTTACCTCATATTTGCAGGCTTTTGTGACACTAAAAAGTGCTTTTAATCAAAGCCACGGACGGTCGGATAGGCGTGGTGCGAGGTACGCGATGCCCTGCCAGCGCCACGCCCACCCATACGCCCAGTTTGTATCTCAGTGCTGGGACCGCTGTGTGATTGACACATAGGTCCCAGCGCATGCGCCCTTAAACTAATGTAACGAGCGCGCATGTCATCCAGCAAGCACTCTCTCCCGCGCTCTCTGCACCTAGCCCTGTGCAGGCGCACTGAGGAGGATGGCGGCGGCGGGAGCGAGCGCTCGCTGGATGACACGCTGCAGCGCGCATTTTACATTAGTTGAAGGGCGCATGCGCTGGGACCTGTGTGTCAATCACACAGTGGTCCCAGCACTGAGATACAAAGTGGGCGTGTGGGTGGGCATGGCGGCCAAGATTAGCAAAATTGCGGTTTTCTTTTGAGTTTCCCCACACAAATAATGTTTTTTTAGTTGCATCATACATTTTATGGTAAAATGAGTGATGTTAATACAAAGGACAATTGGTTTTTGGAGTTATGATTTTTAGAAGACGAGGAAGAAAAAATTTAATTGCAAAAATAAAATTGGACGTGTGGCTTTAAAGGGGTACTCCGCCCCTAGAGATCTTATACCCTATCCAAATGATAGGGGATAAGATGTCTGATCGCGGGGGTCCCGCTACTGGGACCCCCCGTGAACTTTGTTGCGGCGCCACATTCATCAGTTGCACGGAGTTAACTTCGCTCCATGCCTGAGGACTAGCGTTGCAGCGCTGATGTCACAACCATGCCCCCTCATGACGACACGCCCTCCCTCTGAATTCAAGTCTATGGTAGGGGGCGTGACATCCACCATGACCCTCCCATAGACTTTCAATGAGGAGATTGGATAGGGGATAAGATATCTAGAGGCGGACTACCCCTTTAAGGCTGCGTCCTTAAGGGGTTAGTGGCACAATTTTGGGGTAAATATAATGTATTGATTAATGGGGACATAGCTGTCATAATCTAAAAACAGTGATGACACCTGTCCACTGTTTTTAACTCCTTAAGGACTCTGGGTTTTTCCATTTTTGCACTTTCGTTTTTTCCTCCTGTAAGGATTTCACCCTCAGAATAGCTCTGGGATCGTCCTTGACACAGCCACAGGACACGCTTCTTCACAATAAACCGGCAAACAGCAAGTCCTTTCTGCAAGTCTAGCTCTTCACCAGCTTTATTAGACAGGTTGCAGGATAAATTAAAACATAAGACAGGAACAAACCAAAATCCTAGACCGTCCACTTCAGTGTCGTGGGTGTCATTCACAGCCCCGGCTGTGTGCTCCTCACAAGGACCCCTGCCTCCCCCCAAAGTCACCATGCTGTCTTCTGGGGAGAGCCCAGAATTCACTGTCGTACTTCCTTTTAAACATATTTCTTCTCTCTGCTGCCTCATTGATTAGGCCCCAGGTGGAGGTTCCTCCAGGATCAGCTAGAGAAATACACCCTTTCCTTGCCACACTGTCACATATTCCCCCCCCCCCCCCCCCCCTGCTCAGACCACCGGGGATGAGCACTTGTCTTCAAAAGACAGTGCACACATGACCATGCATCTGTCTTCCTCTTCGGTTGACCCAACTGAAGTTTTTCAAACAGTTGTGGTGATAATCCAGTAGAATGGTTGCCTTAGAGACACTTTCATTTGTGGTCGGGAATACAAAGGGGACCACTTCCCTTTGCTTCCTGCTCTTTCTTCAAATCTGAAAATGTTTTTTCTTTCTCCTCTGTCAGGTGATGAACCTCTTCTTCCTTTTGCAACAATTTAGCAGAAACCATATGTAAAGTTTCTTCAAGATTCTGGATCTGCTCCCTCTTCTTATCAAGACCAGCTCTCCTCACTCTCGCTGCTAAATCTTGAGACATTCTCTTGTCCTCCCATTTCCTTGGCCTGTCTCTTCCTTCAAGCCAACTCGTTCAGACTCTTCTCCACCTTTAGGTGTTGTCCCCCCCTTTGCAAGGGTCTTGTCCACTCTGGCTTCAGGGTAGTTCCCGGACAGTCTCTCTGAACTGTCTCTGCTCACTCCCTTACTTTGCCACGATCTCTCTGCTCACCAGCAGAAACGTCTAGGGCTCTAGATCAACATCTGGTCCAGTGGTTTGACCTTCCTGGTCACGATCCATCTCTAGTCCAGACGTCACATCTCCTTCACTCAGGACTCTGTCTGTGACAGTAAGCACAGCACCCGGCTCCATATGTACTTTCTTCAGTACTTCTGTATTATCCACAGACATCTCTGTAGTTTCTTTTCCGGTCACCTCTTCCAGATGACCGCACAATTTCAACCCCCCTTTGGGCTCATCTTTATTCACAAGGTTCAGCATAGGTACCTCTTTCTCAGTCTCAGTCACTTCTTCCAGGTGACAGCGCAACTCTAGCCCCACCTTAAGGTCATCTTCAACTGGCGGATGAAACCCATGTTCCTGTACCTGATCCACTTCTGGTTTTACTGAAGTTTCTGTTTCAGTCAGAGGCACACTTGTCACTTGAGTCTCTGGATCCTCTTGGATTTGACTCACGGTCTGTTCTTCAGCTCTCCCAGCAGTCTGGCAGACCCCTATCTGACATATATCTAGTGACTGCTGACACTCCCTATCCTCAGCCTCTGTTGAGTAACTCAACTAGTGTGTGATGCAAGTCAACTGTTGTGGGCCTATCAAGGAAAGTTGCAGTAAAGCGATCTTTACTGTGGCAACCACTAGGAAGGCCGAACTGCAACTCTCAGCATGCCCAGACAACCAAAGGCTGTCTGGGCATGCTGGGAGTTGTAGTTTTGCAACATCTGGAGGGTCACAGTTTGGAGGCCACTGTTACAGTGGTGCCCAAAGGGTAGCCCTCCAGATGTTGCCAAACTACAACTCTCAGCATGCCTAGACTGCCCAGGCATCCTGGGAGTTGTAGTTCTGTCCCTTCAGATTTAGCAATTTTCATGACATTTTTGAAAATTGCTGCTCTACTTTGAAGCCCTAAAATTTTTTCAAAAAGTCTAAATATGGCCACTTAATCCTGCCAACATAAAGTAGACATATTGTATTGGTGAATAAAAAAAAATGTATTTGGAATATCCATTTTCCTTAAAAGCTTAAAAGTTAGAAAAATGCCAAATTTTCATGAAATTTGGGGATTTTTCACCAAAAAAAGATGCAAGTAACGACGAAAATTTACCATCAAAATAAAGTAGAATATGTCACGAAAAAACAATCTCAGAATCAGAATATTCGGTAAAAGCGTTTTAGAGTTATTAATGTGTAAAGCGACGGTGGTCAGAATTGCGAAAAAGGGCTCCGTCCTTAAGGTAAAAAAGGGCTGCGTCCTTAAAGGGGTACTCTGCCCCTAGACATCTTATCCCCTATCCAAAGGATAGGGGATAAGATGTCAGATCTCTGCGGTGCCACTGCTGGGGATCCCCGGGATCCCCGCTGCGGCACTGCGCTATCATTACAGCACAGAGCGAGTTCGCTCTGAGCATAATGACGGGCGATACAGGGGACACAGCCGCGTGACGTCAAGGCTCCACCCCTCGTGACATCACGGCCTGCCCCCTTAATGCAAGTCTATGGCAGGGGGCATGACGACCGCCGCGCCCCTTCCCATAGACTTGTATTGAAAGGGGCGGGCCGTGATGTCACGAGGGGCGGAGCCGTGACGTAACTATGCTCCGGCCCCTGTATTGCTCTGTGCTGTAATGATAGCGCAGTGCCGCAGCGGGGATCCCGGGGCTCCCCAGCAGCGGCACCGCGGCGATACGACATCTTATCCCCTATCCTTTAGAAAGGGGATAAGATGTCTAGGGGCGGAGTACCCCTTTAAGGGGTTAAACATACTTCCCCTCTCTGCTGCCTCATTGATCAGGCCTCCAGGATCAGCTAGGGAAATACACCCATTCCTTGCCACACTGTCACACTCCTTACCTTTTAAAAATTATAACCCTTTCAATTTTGCACCTAAAATTCCATATTATGGCTTATTTTTTGCGCCACCAATTCTACTTTGCAGTGACAGTCATTTTACCAAAAATTCCACGGCGAAATGGAAAAAAAAATTCACTAACACGGCAATGATCAAGCTTATCGACAGTCAATTGCTCAAGCCTGGAGCAATCAATCGCTGATCGGACGAGCAGGAGGCAGGTAAGGCACCCTTCACCGCGATTTTCCCGATCAGCCCAACTGAGCTGCCAGGAGTGTATTTTTGTTACTTTAGATGCAGCAATCAACTTTGAACACTGCATCTAAAAGGTTAATAGGGCGCGGCACAACAATTGGTGCAGCACCCTATTAGCCCATGGTTCCGCCCTGCGTCTTTAAGAGGTTAAAAGAAATCTGCTGTTTTTTTTTTTTTATCCTGGATAATCTCTTTAACTTTTATTGTACAGGCTATGCACTCACCGCTTAACATTGTAGCAGAGTGTAATTTCTTCAGTGTTGTCACATAAAAAAAATATAATAAAATATATACAAAAATGTGAGAGGTGTATTAATTTATGTGATATACCGTACATTATGAGGGGAGTCTGCCTACATTATAGTGAGGTGGGAGTCTTTACTGTATTTATTTAATGTACATGGCTGCCTACCTAATGATGGTGAGATTTTAGAGAAAGGGGGCAAACTTTGGGTGTAGGATTGCAGCTACGTAATGTAAGAAAAAAAGAGCAAAAGGTGGCATGATGAGGGTTTTGCCTATCTGCCTACTTAGTGTGTGGTAGTGGGGGGGGGGTCTACCTTATGATGGCATTTGGAGCACTATAGGCATGTTTGTATAGAGATGCGAAGGATGTTGGAAAAGTAAGGAGTCTAAAAACGTTTGTGTGGCAATTCTGCAGAAAAGAGTCACGGCTGGAAGAAGGTGTCATGGCAGATGAAGGGGAACAGCTCCAATCAGAGAAAGGCATTACTTGTGAGTCTATGTCTTTCCCAATAAGGATACTATTATACGTTGCATCTTTGCTGTAAGCATATAAAAGTGTGTGTATTTTTAAAAACATGTTTTTGAACAATGCTTAGCATTGAAGTGGGTTGTGGCCCACATCATTTTATTATCACCGGCCGAGGCGGGATGTCGCTGCGGCCGGTGATACGCTGACGGGTCTGTGACATTCCCATCCCCAGGATGCAACATGAGGATGGCAGCTGAGGACCGTGAGGCAGATACCAGAGCAACGGGGGAACGTAGGAAGGTGAGCCAAAGTTTATTTTGTTTACTTTTGCAGTCCGGGCACAGAAATATGTAAAATTCATCAGTACAGATGTCCTTTTTACGTTTTTGTTTTTTTTCCTCCTCGCCTTCTAAAAATCATAACTCTTTTATATTTTCATCCACAGACTAGTATGAGGGCTTGTTTTTTTGTGTGACCAGTTGTCCTTTGTAATGACATCACTCATTTTACTATAAAATGTTTGGCGCAACCAAAAAAATGCTGTTTGTGTGGGGAAATTGATAAGAAAACCGCAATGTTGCTAAATTTGGAAGGTTTCGTTTTCATGCAGTACACTTTACGGTAAAATAGACATGTCTTCTTTATTCTGTGCGTCAATATAATCAAAGTGATACTCATGATTACATACTTCTCTATTACTGTACTGCTTAAAAAAAAATCTCAAACTTTTTAACCAAATTAGTGCGTTTAAAATCCCTCCATTTTGCTGACCTATAACTTTTTCATTTTTCCGTATAAGTGGCGGTATGAGAGCTCATTTATTTCACAGTGATTTGTGATTTTTTTTGATACCACATTTGCATATATATATAAAACCTAATACATTTCTTATCTTTTATGTTATAAAAAAAAGTCATTTTGTATTTTTTTTTTACGTTCACCGTACGACATAATTAACACTGTATTTTAATAGTTTGTATATTTATGCATGCGGCGATACCAAATATGTTTGTGAAAAAAAAAAATTGTACTCTTTTTGGGGGTAAAATGGGGGAAAACAGACGATTTACATTTTTTTTTACTTTTATTTTTACACTTTAATAGTCCCCATAGGGGACTATTTATAGCAATCATTTGCTTGCTAATACTGTTCAGTGCTATGCATAGGGCATAGCACTGATCAGTGTTATCGGCCATCTTCTGCTCTGGTCTGCTTGATCTCCGACCAGAGCACAAGACGCTGGGAGATGGACAGAGGCAGGTGAGGGGACCTTCATCCGCCATTACCGATGATCGGATCGCCGCAGCAGCGCTGCGGGCGATCCGATCATGCATTTTTCTGACCGCACTCCCACAGATGCCGTGATCTGTATTGATCCCGGCATCTGTGGGGTCAATGGCAGACAGCCGCGCAATCGCAGATGTTGGCCATTACTGGTGGGTCCCTGGCTGCTATCAGCAGCCGGGATCTGCTGCGTATGACCCGAGCTCCAATGCTCGCGGTCATGTACAGGACGTAAATGTACATCCTGGTGCATTAAGTACCACCACACCAGAATGTACATTTACGTCCTGCCTCGTTAAGTACTAAGGAGAACCCAAAATATCTAAAAACAAAAAAAACAGGGGACGGCTGTGAGTTCATTGTGAGCATTCTACATACTTTCTTTTCTTCTAGCCACACTGTTGGCTCCTTTATATAAGGTAATTATAATATACATGGTGCTCAATGTTAACTCTCCTGCTTAGGCTCTAGCAGAAAGAATTTGTTTAATTTATTAGGATCATAATATCCAATGCTAGTCCAGAAAAAAAATCATCCCAAAGAAAATGTTGTTATCCAGCAGTAGAAATTTAGAAATTTAACAGATACATATGTACTTACAATTCCAGACTCATGTTTAGGTTTCACTATTATTGACGTCTTTTCTTTTTTTTGCTTATATACGTCTTCTGCTTCTTTCAACCTGAAAAATATGTTAAAGTGAATTCTGCACAGCAATTTCACCAAGTACCGGTACACAAACTGCTGGTTTAAAAAATATATATATATGTCTTTAAGCATGTATTGCCCACACTATAGTCATTTTATATTGTTCCAAAAATTATGTATGAGTGTGTATTTACACATACGGTATCCTGGACATATTCAATGCACAGGATTTGAAGCTGTAAATTTTATGCTGCAGATCTCAATGTAAACTAAATCACTAAACACAGCTTCAAGTCTGCAGCACATTAAATATGCACAGGATACTGTACGTGTGAATACACCCTAAAGATGGACATCCTGTTGGTGTCAAACAGTGGATCATTGCTGTTTTATCAAATTCTTGTTAATCAATAGAGGGGATGTAGGAATAAAAAAAAGGAAGGTCATATTGTTGTACATAGTAAAAGAGCATAGCGAATCATATATCAGTCATTAGTTGCAAGCAGAATGTATTGTCACATATATATATATATATATATATATATATATATAAATATATATGTATATATATGTGTGTGTGTGTATATATATATATATATATATATATATATATAAAGGCTCATCCGTTTGTTTTCCATAGACTTCAATGTTAAATTTACTGTATCCGTTTTTTCTTCGTTTTTTGGGACGGAAGAAAAAATACTGCATGTACCGTTTTTTATGCCGTCAAAAAAAACGGAAATGAGTGCAGACAGGTGCAAACGGATTGTAAAAAAATCCTATTGACATGAATGGGATTTTTTTTTTTAACCGTTTTGAATCCGTTTACAGCCTGCAAAAAAGGAACCAAAACGGGGATAAAACAACGGGGACAGACGGCCATGTGAACGCATTACAGTGGGTCTTACGCCCGAGACCTGTGCGATCGTAATTTATAATCATGAGAGATGTGATTGGCTAGACAGTGCCGGACAATCACAACACTTAGCGGGAAATATAAATCAGTGATGTGATGTTCTATTTACATCACTGCCCAGAGTACAGTACATTGCAGGAATGTGGAGCCCTGCTGTGTGCCGCCTACTTCTCATGATTATAAATTATGATCGCAACAGGTCTCAGGAGTAAGACCCACTGTAATCCGTTAGGTTGCGTTCACATCACGGCCCGGAGTACAGTACAGTACAGGAATGCGGAGAAGTGCTGTTTGTCCCCCGCTTCTCACGATTATAACTTACAATCACAACAGGTCTCAAGAGTGAGACCTGCTGTGATCTTTCCCAGTGGTTTACGATATACGGTTATACAATTTTATATCGTAAAACTTAGAGAACTGTGTTTGCTATATTTTATTGATTTTTTTTATAAATATTATTTTATTATTATTATTATTATTATTATTATTATTATGATTTATTATTATTGTTATTGTTTCACAGTTACCTCAGCTATTCGACGGTATAGTGAGCTGCAACTTACCACTGTAATTTACGCTTTCACTTCAAGTTAACCCATTTCACATATAAGGGAGGAGCATGCACACAGGTGCAGTGGTGATCAAGGTTGTGCATGTGTCCGAAATGCATACAGCTGAGCGGTGTGACAACACTGTGGTGTTGTTTTTCCATTTCTATGTTATTTTAAAAGAATTCTAATAAAGTGGACATTTTGGCAGTGCTGGATCAATATCTACTCCTCTTTCGTATACCACGAGGGTGTCTATCATACAACAATTCAAATTGTGAGAACCCTGTAAAGGCCTGGGGAACTTCCCTAATTGAGAAGAACAAATATGGTAACAGACAGTCCAAAACTTTTTTTTCAACATGGATTAGGGTGGGTTCACACTACGTTTTCTCCCATACGGGAGCGCATACGGCAGGGGGGAGTTAAAACCTCGCGCTCCCGTATGCCACCGTATGCGCTCCCGTATGTAATTCATTTCAATGAGCCGGCCGGAGTGAAACGTTCGGTCCGGTCGGCTCATTTTTGCGCCGTATGCGCTTTTACAACCGGACCTAAAACCGTGGTTGACCACAGTTTTAGGTCCGGTTGTAAAAGCGCATACGGCGCAAAAATGAGCCGACCGGACCGAACGTTTCACTCCGGCCGGCTCATTGAAATGAATGACATACGGGAGCGCATACGGTGGCATACGGGAGCGCGAGGTTTTAGCTCCCCCCTGCCGTATGTGCTCCCGTATGGGAGAAAACGTAGTGTGAACCCAGCCTTATAAGGTCTTATTAAAACTCTCTACCAGCCAATCAGTTTGTGAATGGTATACAGAAGTTCTTCTTTGTTTAATTTTAATTATTTTACATAGTTCTTTTATCACCTTGGACATAAATGGGGAACCTTGGTCTGTTAAGATTTCTAGGGAACACCCACTCTAGTGCACACATAAAACAACTCACAAGTAATGCACGTAGCAGATGTGTTTCTCTAAGGAATGGTCTCTATGTATCTGGTAGCATCATTGAGAATTACCATATACACAATATATTGATGTCCTGTCAAACAAGCACCTCAACAACAGGGAGGGGCACCAAAGGTCTCCTAACATAAGACACTGTCGCATTTAGCTGGCAGGTGGGGCAAGATTTACAATAGTTTTCAGTTTCTTTATAGCAACCCGATCAATAGAACCTCTGAAAGATATGCTTTCTGGTCTTATATGTTGCTAGATGTTCCCACAACACATAAGAATGAGCCATACCTATCACCAAGTAACCGTTCTACTACTTCATTATTGCCTTTGGTAACCCAATATAACAGACTGTTATGTGCTTTACAATAAGAATATCTGTTATAAGCATCTGGCTCATGGGGAACACCATTAAGAACAGTCACATTTGCCTTGGCAATTTGTATGGGGTCTTGTAACTGGGCAGTTGCAAAACTAGCCTGAGACACATTGGTTAGGTAATCCTGGGTCAGACTCTATGGTCTGATCCTCATCTCCTGCCAGAATGGCTTGGGGAAAATGATCAGGCACTTCAGTAATCTCCCCTACCACCTGATAGGTTCACACACAGAAGACATGTTTGGCTGTGAAAACCTTAGTACTGAGAGATATGGCTTTACCCCAAAGCTCCAATAACAAAGGTTATTCATGTCCTATTATATTTGCATGCATTAAATCTTTGACTGTGCCCACATGGTGGGATACATAACCACCAATAATGTCTATGGTAACTCAAGCAACAGGATAGTTTTTTACATCACCATGGACACACATCACCCCCATGCCTTTTCCAGGAGTAAACAGCATCGGGAAACATTGTCTCTTAGGCTGGTTCACATCACGTTTTTGCCATACGGTTTTCAATCCGTTTTTCTAAAGAAAACCGTATGGCAAAAAACGGATGGAACAGTATGGAAAAAAGTAAACCATATGCGTTTTTAAACAGTATACTGTTTTTAAAAGGGCATACAGTTCCGTCAGTTTTTATTTAAAAAACCCATAAGTTTTTGAAAATGTTGTCCATTTTTAATGGGAGGGGTCTTGGGTGGGGACTTTAGGATTCAAATGCGCATGTGCAAAGTAAAACGTATACGTTTTTACGTATGGAACCGTATACATGTGCGTTTCCCATTGATGTCCATGTTAAAAAAACGCATGCGGTTGCAGTACGGTTTTTAAACTGGAGTCAAAACCGTGGTTTAAAAAACGTACTGCAACCGCATACATTTTTTTTTTTTTTTAACATGGACGTCAATGGGAAACGCACATGTATACGGTTCCTTACGGGAAAACCGTATACGTTTTTACTTTGCACATGCGCTTTTGATTCCTAAAGTCCCCACCCAAGACCCCTCCCATTAAAAATGGACAAAATTTTCAAAAACTTTTTTTCTAGAAAAACTGATGGAACTGTATGCACTTTTAAAAACAGTATACTGTTTAAAAACGCATACGGCTTACTTTTTTCCATACTGTTCCATCCGTTTTTTTTGCCATACGGTTTTCTTTAGAAAAACAGATTGAAAACAGTATGGCAAAAACGTAGTGTGAACTCGGCCTTAGAAGGGTTACCAGACTTCTTGAGTTCAGGAGTGCAATTACCATTTTCATGTCACATCACACTCAATGGGCTCTGCCCTAATAGGACAATGGGCTGCTATGTGCCCAGGATTATGACACCTCCAACAAATTATTTGGCTGACACGAGTTTTGGAACTGGTTTCCGGCTTCCCCCTTTTCTTGTTAACAGTCGTTTGTCCACAGTTTTCCCTTTGATTTAAGAACCTCTTATTGGGCTCAGCAGGGGCCTTGGGACCCCAAAGAAATGGCTTTGTGTTATCAGCCCAAGAGAGGAGATTATAAATAGATATGTGCCTACATCCTCCACCATTTGTAGAACGGGACCCTTTAAACAATCATTCCACCAAGCAAACAGGCAGGTTCACAGTTCAATAGTTCTGGGTTTGTAGCAGTTCACAAACAGAAAAAGTAAAACAGAAACTTAAATTTCCTTTACATCAAGTTCTTAACATAAACTTGTGAGCTTCAGAGCAATAACTTTTTCCTGCTCTCTGTCAGTGGTCCTACACCTGTGTGTCTATCTCAGGCCTCTAACACACACCAGAACTGGAGCATGGGAGTGACTTTATACTCAGTACCTTCAGTCACTCCCAAAACCTGGACCCAAACTCCAGTCCTATGTCACTGAGACAAGAAGCCTCAGTAAAACCTCCCATCCACCAGCTGCTTGCATTCCATATGCAAATGAAAAATGGAAACAAACTATTCAAAACATCTTGATTTATTCAGCATTAACCAGTTGCTGTCTAAGGACTCCTGACTCGAGCCCGCACCATATCGTCCGGCCCCAAGCTGATTCTTGTAGCTGGGGGCTGCCATCAATTGCTGACATGCAGCGATCAATCCTTTAGATCTAAAGGGACCTTAAAGGAGTAGTCCAGTGGTGATTCAGTGGTGAGCAACTTATCCCCTATCCTAAGGATAGGGGATAAGTTGCAGATCGCGGGGGGTCCGACCCCTGGGGCCCCCCGCGATCTCCTGTACGGAGCCCCGACAGCCCGCTGGAAGGGGGCGTGTCGACCTCCGCACGAGGCGGCGGCCGACACGCCCCCTCAATACAACTCTATGGCAGAGCCGAAGCGCTGCCTTCGGCAATCTCCGGCTCTGCCATAGAGATGTATTGAGGGGGCGTGTCGGCCGCCGCATCGTGCGGGGGTCGACACCCGCTATCTCGGCGGAGAGCCGGGGCCCCGTACAGAGAGATCGCAGGGGGCCCCAGCGGTCGGACCCCCACCGATCTCAAACTTATCCCCTATCCTTAGGATAGGGGATAAGTTTTTCACCACTGGACTACCCCTTTAAACCAGTCCCTGGTGGTCCAGTGGGGTGAATCGCCCTCCTGCAGCGCGATCACGGGGGGCGATCCACTAGAGCCTGGCGGAACCAGGCTTTATCAATCAAGTGCAGAGCACACAGAACAATGTGGTTATATGGAACTACATTGATCTGTATTAGGAAGCTACTGATTCCTCCTAAAATTCCCCTAAGGGGACTAAAAGTGTAAAAGAAAAGTTGAATAAAAAGTTTAAAAAAACACCCATTAAGCCCTTCCATATTAAAAGTTTGAATCACCCCCTCTTCCCAAATTCCATATATAAATATGTACATATATTAACCCCTTAAGGACCCAGCCCATTTATACCTTAAGGACCCGGCCATTTTTTGAACATCTAACCACTGTCACTTTAAGCATTAATAACTCTGGGATGCTTTTACTTTCCATTCTGATTCCGATATTGTTGTTTAGTGACATATTCTACTTTATGTTAGTGGTAAAATGTTGCCAATACTTGCATCATTTCTGGGTTCAAAATTCCAAAATTTGATGAAAAAGCTCTCTGCTTATAAGGAAAATGGATATTCTAAATAAATTATATATTGATTCACATATACAATATGTCTACTTTATGTCTGCATCATAACGTTGACATGTTTTTACTTTTGGAAGACATCAGAGGGCTTCAAAGTTCAGCAGCAATTTTCACAACATTTTCAAACTCTGAATTTTTCAGGGACCAGTTCAGTTCATATTAAAATCTTCATTTTTTACACTCGCATGTTCTTGTAGACCCAGTTTTTGAATTTTTACAAGTGGTAATAGGAGAAAAAGCCCCCCAAAATTTGCAACCCAATTTCTCTCAAGTAAGGAAATACCTCATATGTGTATGTCAAGTGTTTGTCGGGCACACTAGAGGGCTCAGAATGGAAGGAGCGACAATGGGATTTTTGAGAGTGAATTTTACTGAAATGGTTTTTGGAGAGCATGTCACATTTAGAAAGCCCCTATGGTGCCAGAACAGCAGAAAACCCCACATGGCATACCATTTTGGAAACTACACCCCTCAAGGCACGTAACAAGGGGTCCAGTTAGCCTTAACCCCTTAAGGACCGAGGACGTACCGGTACGTCCTTGGTCCTGCTCTCCTGATATAACGCGGGGTCACACAGTAACCCCGCGTCATATCACGGCGGTCCCGGAGTCATAGTGAAGCCGGGACCCGCCTCTAATAGCGCGCAGCGCCGATCGCGACTAGAAGCGAAACCGAAAGTTGCCGGCTAGCTCAGTCGGGCTGTTCGGGATAGCCGCGGCTAATCGCGGCATCCCGAACAGCTGACAGGACAGCGGGAGGGCCCCTACCTGCCTCCTCGCTGTCCGATCGCCGAATGACTGCTCAGTGCCTGAGATCCAGGCATGAGCAGTCATGCGGCACAATCGTTGATCACTGGTTTCTTATGAGAAACCAGTGATCAATGATGAAGATCTGTGTGTGCAGTGTTATAGGTCCCTATGGGACCTATAACACTGCAAAAAAAAAGTGAAAAAAAAAAGTGAATAAAGATCATTTAACTCCTCCCCTATTAAAAGTTTGAATCACCCCCCTTTTCCAATAAAAAAAAAACACAGTGTAAATAAAAATAAACATATATGGTATCACCGCGTGCGGAAATGTCCGAATTATAAAAATATATCATTAATTAAACCGCTCGGTCAATAGCGTGCGTGCAAAAAAATTCCAAAGTACAAAATAGTGCATTTTTGGTCACTTTTTATATAATTTAAAAATGAATAAAAAGCGATCAATAAGTCCTATCAATGCAAAAATGGTACAGTTAAAAACTTCAGATCACGGCGCAAAAAATGAGCCCTCATACCGCCCCATACACGGAAAAATAAAAAAGTTATAGGGGTCAGAAAATGACAATTTTAAAAGGTATTAATTTTCCTGCATGTAGTTATGATTTTTTCCAGAAGTCCGACAAAATCAAACCTATATAAGTAGGGTATCATTTTAATCGTATGGACCTACAGAATAAAGATAAGGTGTCATTTTTACCCAAAAATTTAATACGTAGAAACGGAAGCCCCCAAAAGTTACAAAACAGCGTTTTTTCTTTCAATTTTGTCGCACAATGATTTTTTTTTCCGTTTCACCGTAGATTTTTGGCCAAAATGACTGATGTCATTACAAAGTAGAATTGGCGGCGCAAAAAATAAGCCATCATATGGATTTTTAGGTGCAAAATTGAAAGAGTTATGATTTTTTAAAGGCAAGGAGCAAAAAACGAAAATGCAAAAACGGAAAAACCCCGGTCCTTAAGGGGTTAATGCCCCACAGGTGTTTGATGTCTTTTCGTTAAAATCGGAAGTGTAAATGAAAAAAAAAAAAAACCTAAAGTTTCCCCCAAATTTACCATTTTTACAAAGGGTATAGTGGTCTCAGACTGTAGCCCTTCAGATGTTGCTAGGCAACTTACCGGCTTCCGTACGATCCAGGGAGCCATCCTCTTCTGCCGCAGCGACATCGCCGCCTGCCGATCACCGTCGCCCGCAGCCACCAAAAGAGTAAGTGGATCTTTGGCGCCCGGTCCCCTTCGGTTCCCCGTTCTGCCCTGCCTATTGTGGGTGGGCAGGACGGGGAAAACGAAAGTTAACCCCCCTGCCCCCGATCTGCTATTGGTCGTCGCTTCTCACGATCAATAGCAGGGATAGGAGGGGTGGCACCCCTGCCACCTCACTCCTATCCCTTCAGGGGGATCGTAGGTGTCTTAGACAACCGTGATCCCCCTTATATTCCGGGTAACCATAGACCCGTATGACCCGGGAATAGGCGCAAATCGCAAATGTGAATTTACTTGTGATTTGCGCCGATTGCTGACATGGGGGAGTCTGATGACGCCCCCTGGGCATTTGCGCGGGGTGCCTGCTGATCGATATCAGCAGTCACCCCGGTCCGGTCCCCGCTTGGCGCGCGGCAGGGACTGAAATTCCTACGGGCGTATGGATACGTCCTGGGTCCTTAAGTACCAGAAAGCCAGGGCGAATCCATACGCCCTAGGTCCTTAAGGGGTTATAAATAAACATATGTAGTATCAGCGCGTGCGCAAGTGTCCAAAGTATAACAATTTTATGTTAATTAAACCGCATGGTCAATGGTGTTTACATCAAAAAAATACCAAAATTGCTTTTTTTTGTCACTTTGAATACCCTAAAAAATATTATAAATAGCTATCAAAAAGTCCCATCAAAACAAATGTGGTACCGATAAAAACTTCAGATGACAGTGCAGAAAATGAGCCCTCACACTTTCTTGTATACAGAAAAATAAAAAAGTTATAGGGGTCAGATAATTTTCAATATACAAATTTTGGTGCATGTAGGTATAATTTTTTTAGGTAGTAAAAAGCTATATAAATCAGGTATGTAATTTTTACCGAAAAGTTCACTGTGTAGAATCGGAAGCCCCCAAAAGTTACAAAATGCTATTTTTTTTTCAATTTTGCCCCACAAATTTTTTTTTTCTAGTGAAACGGATTGATGTCATAACAAAGTGAAATTGATGGTGCATAAAAAAAAAAGCCCTAATATGGGTCTGTAGGTGCAAAATTGAAAGTGTTACGATTTTTAGAAGGTGAGGAGGAAATAATTAAAGTGAAAATATGAAAAATGGCCCAGTCCTTAAAGGGATACTTAGGCCCCAAGACATCTTATCCCCTATCCAAAGGATAGGGGATAAGATGTCTGACCGTGGGGTTCCGCCGTCACACGGGGCAGAGTCGTGATATCACAATATTCCAGCCTCCGACAGTTTGTGAGCTGGCAGCGTGGCGTGCAGCTCAAAGAGGTGGGTGCCGAATGCAAGATTGCGGGGGTCCCCAGTGGTCAGACATTTTATCCCCTAGCCTTTGGATAGGGGATAATATGTCTTAGGGCCGGAGTACTCCTTTAAGGGGATAAATATGAACACCATGTGCAAAAATGCACATGCTATAAGGTTATCAAAGGTTGTCAGAGAAATGTTCTGCAATGCCAAATGCACTTGGACACACTACTCAAACATACTGGCAGCTCCCTTTGCAGTTTCCAAACAATGATGTCCCATTTGTGCTTAACGGAGACAATTCCAGAGATGCTGCAAACCAAGGTAGCGAGTTTAGGCCACACAGGCTGTTCACAGTAGCACAAGCAACATGCGGTATGGCATGGTGTATAAAACAACTCTGGCGCACTTCAAAGAAACGGCCGTACCACTAGTTCCATGACCAACCATGTAACTCTGTGTGTATCTGGAATGAAGACTAGAGGAGTCCAGCTACACTACACCATAATCCCAGGAGTAGAACCTGTGTGATGTGTGATGTTCCCCTGTGAAGGCTTCTGAAGGGGTTAGTATTCCAACCTCCATTGCTGTTTTGCTCTGCAGAACTATAGCCTTTGAGAGCAGTAGGAACACCTGCAGCTGGACATCTGGCTTGTAGGCCAATGTCATGAAAGCGCCATCTGATGGTTTGTGTAGATACTGTTGAAAGCCCTAGACTTGGTATGTGACGTCTTTTTTTCACTCACCGTACAGAATAAATCACAGTACAGAATAGATCACTACACGCCATCTGACCACCAATCCATCCAGGAGTTAGTCTCCTGACACCTTTTGCTGTTATTCCAGTATGTTGTTGATCCCCCAACAACTGGGACATGTAACATTAAACACTGATGACATCTGACATTTTCCAACTCAAGGATTCTGTCTCTGTTTGCGACAAGTAGCAATAACTGGCTTGTGGACAAACAAGAGGCATCATACAGTACTGACTTGATCTCATTTCTGAGGAATTTTATGTGGCTGAAAAAAATAGCTTTTGATCTGGCTTTTATACTATTGAAGCTCCTCTCACATGCCTCAGATTTGCTCATTTGTTCAGACTTTGTTGATTTGTATACCTTTGCAACACTTGCTACTTTCTCAATTTGCATAACCTTAAGGGTATGTTCATACTGCAGAATCTTAGCTCACAGAATTCCGCAAGCGGAGATTCCGTCTGATGGGTGCCGATGAAAATACTTCGGTGGTAGGATTATGTGGCACTGCACCATCACTATTGACGGCTATGCAGTGCTCGCGGAATTCCGCACAAAGAATGAACATGTTCATTCTCTGTTCGCAACAATTACAGTGGTGTAATTCTCCGCCAAAGAAATTTCTCAACAAAGCAAAGGCTGTTGAAGGCAACATTATTCTTTTAGTACAACCCTTAGGGTATGTTCACTGCACAGAATTCCACTCACGAATTTCGCTCACGGAATTCCGCGGGAATTCCACAGTGTGAACATACCCTAAGGCTTGTACTAAAAGAATAATGTTGCCTTCAACAGCCTTTGCTGATGGAGGCTCAACACAGTAAGGAGGAAGGGGAGTAAATATTATTCTTTTTCCTGACTGTAAAATGTCTCTTTAAGGTAGTTTTTGTTAAAGTGGTTATCTCCATCTACATGATAAAGAAGTGTTAGATCAGAGGGGGCCCGGGTCTTTGTTACGAATGAAGCAGCAAGTCGCGGATTTAAACTGCCACTCTAGTGCAGTATAGTCCCCCACATTAGATGCAGTATAGTCCCCCACATTAGGTGCAGTACAGTTCCCCCACAGACATACAGCCTTCAGCCTATACAGTGTATTCAGTATTCAGTATTCCGACCACCGCTTCAAGGTCACGATCTACTTCTATGGCCTATGGGCCATAGCAGTAGCCTACTGCTATGGCCCATAGGCCATAGCAGTAGATCGTAACCCCGGAGTGGTGGTTGGAATACTGAAGATGACGCGCCGCTGGTCACTTACCATGCGCGCGCGTCCTCCTCACCGCTCTGCTGTTACCATGGGCGCACGCATGGGACGTCAGCGCCAATGATGATCCGGCCCTGGCGGCCGCTGGAGGGGGGAAAAAATGCACGCAGCCACATCTCAAAGCGGCCCCAGGGCCGGCGGCCCACCGGAGAAATTTCCCGGTGTCCCGATAGGCCAGTCCGGGCCTGGGTGGAAGTAACAATTCCTTTTATGATTGAGCCAGGTTAACTGTTTGAGTATTCCACAATGTGTAAACGGTGTCCTTACAGCTCTATTGCTTGATTACTTTTAGATCAGTTGTAAATGTACCTCCTGTTAAAATACCATGCTATATAACTTTCTAACAGATGCTATACTGAGGTCCCAACTTTCAAACTAGACTACTCCCTCAAGTCTACATGCCACCTACAAGGAATGTGTAATCAGAAAATTACCTATTGCTTAAATTAAGTTTTTATGTTACACAAATTTTGTAAGAATTTCTGGTGATGTTTTTTCTGATTTTCCAATTTACTGTCTATAATGAAATAGTGTATTAATCCTAAAACCTTACAGTTTTCATTCTCCCCACCAATCCTAACTAGGTCGAGTCTCTCTGTTCTGTAAAGATTGCATTCCAATAGTCTTCTACTTATCATCACAGACAGTAATACAGTGAAAGTTGACACCTGTATATAGACAAGACAATAGATCATGTTCCTAGCTCAGCCTCACCATCCGTTTGGAATGACCTCTGTAAAGGTCACAGAACTGAGAAGAAAACTCCTATTCATGTCAATGGGGCAGCTCCTATCTATTGTTGCCTGTGTCTATGGGGCTTGCTGTAAAGCATATCTTTAATCCCTTTACTCCAAAATTCAGCAAAAAAAAAAATGAAAAAATTGTATTTTTCTAGATTTTACATTTTCTGCTTGTACGATAAACAGTCATACTGCACCAAATTTAATAATTTTTTTTTCTGTAACATAGTAGGTGTTGACAAAGAAATACAACTCAAGATTTATTCCCCAAATTCTGACGTATTTAGAAATATCCCATATGTGGTCTTTGTGCGCTACATGTCTTACACACAGACCTCAGACATGAAGGCGTGCTGTGTGGATTTTGATGCCTCCTTTTAGTTTATATTTTGTTGGGATCATATAAAGTTGCAGAGGCCTTGGGGTGCTAAAATATTTTTGGGAGACAAGTTGATGCTTTCATTGGTACCATTCAGCGATCGTTTCACAGTGTGAAGTGACGGAAGAGAGGGGGAAGGAGAAGACCCCCACCAGATCCCTGCGATTGGTCAGTCTGTAATGACAGACCAATAGCAGCAATTGCCTAATGGGGACCGCTGCTATTGGTCCCTGGCCGGCTTCAGGAAGGCATGGCTGTGCAGCACAGCCAAGCTCAATAAACTGTCACAGCACCAGGCGGTGCTGTGACAGTTTATTCTCATCAGGTACATGTACCTGATGATGCGGGAAGTCATCCCTAATCATCAGGTACCTGATTGTGCATAAATGGGTTAAAATACCTTTTTCCTGTGCTGTATGACGTGAAAGAATTTGAAACTGACATATGACAACGTGATGCACTGTTTATGACCGCATCTCCAAGTACCAGGAGAGTGAAGCCAGGTAGGATTAGTGTGTTGTTTATTTTCATCACAAAAATAGACTGGGGATAATGTGGAACCAAGGGATGGGCCACGTTTTGATACCACCCTGATAGATGATTTATCCACCAAATTTAAAGCCGAATCATTTCCAAGTATAGGAAAGTATCTCGTGTTAATGACTTGGCTCTATTATAAGCCATCCTTAACCTCTTCAGGACACAGGGCGTATGGATATGCCCTGCATTCCGAGTCCTTAACCCCTTAAGGACGCAGGACGTAAATGTACGTCCTGGTGAGGTGGTACTTAACGCACCAGGACGTACATTTACGTCCTAAGCATAACCGCGGGCATCGGAGCGATGCCCGTGTCATGCGCGGCTGATCCCGGCTGCTAATCGCAGCCAGGGACCCGCCGGCAATGGCCGACGCCCGCGATCTCGCGGGCGTCCGCCATTAACCCCTCAGGTGCCGGGATCAATACAGATCCCGGCATCTGCGGGAGTTCGCGATTAAAATGAACGATCGGATCGCCCGCAGCGCTGCTGCGGGGATCCGATCATTCATAACGCCGCACGGAGGTCCCCTCTCCTTCCTCCGTCCGGCTCCCGGCATCTCCTGCTCTGGTCTGTGATCGAGCAGACCAGAGCAGGAGATGACCGATAATACTGATCTGTTCTATGTCCTATACATAGAACAGATCAGTATTAGCAATCATGGTATTGCTATGAATAGTCCCCTATGGGGACTATTCAAGTGTAAAAAAAAATGTAAAAAAATGTAAAAGTAAAAGTAAAAAAAAAGTGAAAAATCCCCTCCCCCAATAAAAAAGTAAAACGTCCGTTTTTTCCTATTTTACCCCCAAAAAGCGTAAAAAACATTTTTTATAGACATATTTGGTATCGCCGCGTGCGTAAATGTCCGAACTATTAAAATAAAATGTTAATGATCCCGTACGGTGAACGGCGTGAACGAAAAAAATTTTAAAAAGTCCAAAATTCCTACTTTTTTAATACATTTTATTAAAAAAAAATTATAAAAAATGTATTAAAAGTTTTTTATATACAAATGTGGTATCAAAAAAAAGTACAGATCATGGCGCATAAAATGAGCCCCCATACCGCCGCTTATACGGAAAAATAAAAAAGTTATAGGTCATCAAAATAAAGGGATTATAAACGTACTAATTTGGTTAAAAAGTTTGTGATTTTTTTTAAGCGCAACAATAATATAAAAGTATATAATAATGGGTATCATTTTAATCGTATTGACCCTCAGAATAAAGAACACATGTCATTTTTACCAGAAATTGTACGGCGTGAAAACAAAACCTTCCAAAATTAGCAAAATTGCGTTTTTCGTTTTAATTTCCCCACAAAAATAGTGTTTTTTGGTTGCGCCATACATTTTATGATATAATGAGTGATGTCATTACAAAGGACAACTGGTCATGCAAAAAATAAGCCCTCATACTAGTCTGTGGATGAAAATATAAAAGAGTTATGATTTTTAGAAGGCGAGGAGGAAAAAATGAAAACGTAAAAATTAAATTGTCTGAGTCCTTAAGGCCAAAATGGGCTGAGTCCTTAAGGGGTTAAGGACCGAGGGCGTATCCATACGCCCGTGGGAAATCCGGTCCCCACCACTAGCCGGTTGGGGACCGGAGCCGGATGCCTGCTGAAATCATTCAGCAGGCACCCTGGCACATCGCCCAGGGGGGTCCTGAGACCCCCCCCATGTCGGCGATCGGAGAAAATCGCATGTCAATTCAGACATGCGATTTTCTCCAATTCCGGGCTGATCGGGTCTCTGGTGACCCGATCACCCAGAAAATAGGGCTGATCGGAGTTGTCAGCAACAGCCCCGATCAGCCTAAAGGATAGGAGTGAGGTCGCAAAGCTGCGATCTACTCCTTTCCCCTGCCATTACTCAGAACGGAGTTCTGACCAATGGCAGCGCAGGACAGGGGGTTGCCATGGCAACCCCCGTTCTGCCCACCCCTGGATGTCGAGGGGCTCTGGAAAGAAAATGGAGGCCATACCTGCAGGAGAAGATGCCTGGGGACCTGGGATCTTCGCTGGAGCCTGCAGGATCCTGATCAGGTAGGGAATCGACAGTGGGGGGTTAATTGAAAGTGAAAGTAAATCGATCTTTACTGTGGCAACCACTAGGGGGGCCAAACTGCAACTCCCTGAATGCCCAGAGAGCCAAAGGCTGTCTGGGCATGCTGGGAGTTGTAGTTTTGCAACATCTGGAGGGTCACAGTTTGGAGACCACTGTTACAGTGGTGCCCAAACAGTAGCCCTCCAGATGTTGCCAAACTACAACTCTCAGCATGCCTCGACTGCCCAGGCATGCTGGGAGTTGTAGTTCTGTAACATCTGTCCCTTCAGATTTAGCAATTTTCATGACATTTTTGAAAATTGCTGCTCTACTTTGAAGCCCTCTAATGATGCCAACATAAAGTGGACATATTGTGTTTGTGAAGAAAAATAAAATTTATTTGGAATATCCATTTTCCTTACAATTAGAGAGTTTCAAAGTTAGATTTTAATCGTGATTCACATCTCATTTTTCCCACTCTAGCATTTCATTTTTAGATGTTAAATTATGTGCTCCTTCCCGGTGTGGTGACATAGTGTCTGACACTGCTAAATGGTTGTGGAACCATACAGAAAGGAGACAGCAGGTAACAGCATTCTACAGGCGAACTCATGTCATCCTAAACATGTGATTAACAACATTCCATATGGAGAATGGGTTCGCCTGAGAAGAAACTGCTCTAATAATGATATTTTTGAAAGGGAATCTAAAAGTTTACATGAAAGACTAAAAGCTAGGGGTTATAGTGAGAAAAGCTTAAAGGGGTATTCCGGGGAACTAAACCCATAGCCTATCCTTTCCTTCTTCCCAGCCTAAGAATTTGTCTAAATATAATTCATTAGCTATATACAGCAGTTTTCCTGATTTAGCTGTCACTTACATGCAGCAAAAGGGAGGAAAACGTCATTTTCAAGTCCACTCTGTCTTGAAAAGGTGGGGGCTAGTCTCCTCGCTCCAAGACAAGCCCACGTGACCTATCTCCTGTCTGGCTTCGCTTCACAGTGTCTGACTGACAGACACAGCCTCTCTCCCCCTCCTCTCCCTGTGTCACAATTTATGAGAGAAGCAGCTCAGTGTCTCCACAGAGCAGACAGGGAGAAAACGAAGCTAGAGCATTATCTAGAGATGCTGAGATAAGATGTCTGCAGCCTTAGGATATGCTCAGCATTTGCTTTTCACACAGATCACCCATGGGTCACAAATATGCCCTTTACATTTATGAGAGAAGAAGTGTCTCCTCTGAGCAGACCGGGAGAAGCTACTGAGCCTGGAGATTCTGAGCTAAGATGTCTATAGGCTGCTGCCGTTAAGAGGATGAAATGATTGGTTGCTGGGGGAGTATGGAATGATTGGTTGCTGGGCGAGCATGGAATGATTGGTTGCTGGGGGAGCATGGAATGATTGGTTGCTGGGGGAGCATGAAATGATTGGTTGCTGGGCGAGCATGGAATGATTGGTTGCTGGGGGAGCATGAAATGATTGGTTGCTGGGGGAGCATGAAATGATTGGTTGCTGGGGGAGCATGGAATGATTGGTTGCTGGGGGAGCATGAAATGATTGGTTGCTGGGCGAGCATGGAATGATTGGTTGCTGGGCGAGCATGGAATGATTGGTTGCTGGGGGAGCATGGAATGATTGGTTGCTGGGGGAGCATGGAATGATTGGTTGCTGGGGGAGCATGAAATGATTGGTTGCTGGGGGAAGGGATATTTTCAAACAAGACTTGTTTGTACTTTGTGAAATAAAGTCTAAATGTAAAACTAATTTGTGCCAGACTTGTGTGTGTGCCAATAAGTCCAAATTACCCGTCTTTACCACAAACTATAGTAAACCATTCTATGCCATTAAACATATACTACATAAACATTTACCTATACTTGAAAATGATCCGGCTTTAAATTTGGTAGATAAATCATCTATCAGGGTGGTATCAAAACGTGGCCCATCCCTTGGTTCCACATTATCCCCCAGTCTATTTTTAGATGAAAATAAACAACACACTAATCCTACCTGGCTTCACTCTCCTGGTACTTGGAGATGCGGTCATAAACAGTGCATCACGTTCTCATATGTCAATTTCAAATTCTTTCACGTCATACAGCACAGGAAAAAAGTATTTTAATAAAACATATATTAATTGCAATACTATTTCAGTTGTATACCTTGCTGCCTGTACTGCATGTCGTTCTCAATATGTAGGCTGTACCTCTAATACTCTGAAAAAGCGCATTAGATGTCACATTTCGGATGCTAGGAGTGATCAGTTCAACCTCTCAGCATTGTCCCAGCATTTTCACAATTATCATGACGGGGATATATCTACACTACGCATTAATGCTATTGAAAAAGTCCAGAATGGAGCTAGAGGTGGAGATTTAAAACGCAAGTTGTTCAACCGAGAGTCCTACTGGATGTTAGTGCTGAACACAAGGGAACCGAATGGCATGAATTTGAGACACAATCTGATATTAACATTTTAGATCGGTCTCTTTAACCCTCCATTTCTGGCTCCATTTTTGGAATCTAATACATTCGATATATTTGATACGTTTATTTAAATACATATGTTAGATCCCCCACATGTTTGCTGTACTACTTTTACAAATATACACATCGCTCTCTTGTACCATCTTTAGGACTTTCTCCAGGTTTTCCAATTGTCTCATTTTTCATGATGATGTCATGCTACATGTGACCTAGTTTGTAAAGTATGTAAACTCAGATTTTATTTATGTATGTTATGCCATGACTAAGGACCCTTAGAGGTCTGAAACGCGTCGGCTACTTGTCTTGTTGCCATTTATGTATCTGTGATCCTACAATAAATACCTGAATCTGCTGCACCTAGCGCTGGACTTCTCTTCCTTTGCTATTAATCCAATCTGGGGGCGCTGCCAGCTTGTCCGTGCACAGGTGTTTGAAGCCACGAGGAAGCGAGCTGTCTGCACACATTGATTCTAGGGTAACACGTTGGTTCCTGACATTACAGAACTTTGATTTTGTTGTGGAACACAGATTAGGTAAATCTCATGTAAATGCTGATGTTCTGTCAAGAGTTCACTGTTTGGCCAGGGTAGGCGCCAAGCAAGCAGCTGGTGGATGTAAGGTAGGTATCACTAAGACTTCTTGCCTTAGTGATATAGGACTGGAGTTTGGTCTGGGCTTTGGGAATGGATAAAGGTTCTGAGGATAAAGTCACACTCATGCTACAGTTCTGGTTTGTGTTAGAGGCCTGAGCTATACACACAGGTATATGAGCACTGCCAGAGAGCATGAGAAAGGTATTGCTCTGAGGTGAGACCAGTTGGTCTAGGGAATATTGGATACTGATACACTGCACCAAAAAGACAGATTTTTGGCACTGAACTAACCAAGTTTTGGGTGAGAAGTTCAGAAGTTTATGTTTATAGAAAGAACCAGATGTGAAGGACATTTAATTTTCTCTTTTACTGCATACTGAAAGCAATACTTTATGCTGTATGTGAACTGCTAAAATAAACCCAGCATTTTTTAACTGTGAACCTGCATGTTTGGTTCTGTTAGCTTGGTGGAAAGACTGTTTGAAGGGTTCCATTCTACAATATGTAATATATCTATGAATCGTGTATACTTTGAGATCAAACTCAATTAATACCTGCATTCTGATCATTTTTACCTACAAATTCACTACCTCACAAGGGCCTTAACTACCAAGGCCATGTGCAGCAAATTCACTGACTTGCTGTGTATAAACTCCAGAAAACAGACAGAAGCCAGAAGCAATGGTTGGATGCATGTCAAGAGCTGCAGTGCAGTCATCTATTAAAAAGATATGGGGTCACAGTGCGGGGGATGATAGGGCCAGTACACGTGGAGGCAGAGCATAGCAGTACAGGATAGAAGAAAGTGTGGCTGAAGGACTTTTGATGATGATGATGATGATGATCATCATATGATAAAAGTTAGGTAGGAGAAGCATGCATCAAGGGGATGCCTCCAGTGCACCAAAGCATTATTTTACATATTTGGATTTCTGGGCATAACTGAGGAAACAGACAGGAAAAGAAGGGATGGAGCATTGGAAACAGTCACTCAGAACCAGGTTAGGCTGGGTTCACACTATGTTTTTGCCATACTGTTTTCAATCCGTTTTTCTAAAGAAAACCGTATGGCAAAAAAACGGATGGAACAGTATGGAAAAAGTAAACCGTATGCGTTTTTAAACAGTATACTGTTTTTAAAAGTGCAAACAGTTCCGTCAGTTTTTATAGAAAAAAAACCCATACGTTTTTGAAAATGTTGTTCATTTTTAATGGGAGGGGTCTTGGGTGGGGACTTTAGGATTCAAATGCGCATGTGCAAAATAAAAACGTATACGTTTTTCCCGTATGGAACCGTATACATGTGCGTTTCCCATTGACGTCTATGTTAAAAAAAAAAACGTATGCGGTTGCGGTTGGTCAACCACGGTTTTGACTCCGGTTTAAAAACCGTACTGCAACCGCATACGTTTTTTTTAACATGGACGTCAATAGGAAACGCACATGTATACGGTTCCATACGGGAAAAACCTATACGTTTTTATTTTGCACATGCGCATTTGAATCCTAAAGTCCCCACCCAAGACCCCTCCCATTAAAAATGAACAACATTTTCAAAAACGTATGGGTTTTTTTCTATAAAAACTGACGGAACTGTTAGCACTTTTAAAAACAGTATACTGTTTAAAAACGCATACGGTTTACTTTTTTCCATACTGTTCCATCCGTTTTTTGCCATACGGTTTTATTTAGAAAAACGGATTGAAAACAGTATGGCAAAAACGTAGTGTGAACCCAGCCTTAGTCGGTAACACTGGTGACAGATTGCCCTAAAGCACCACACTTGTCACGTCATACACACACACACACTTTCTATGTATGACACACAAGCAAGCTCCCACACTTTCTTTCTTTGTTTTCTTTTAAAATTATTCAAAGTTATCCTCTCTCTTGCAGTATCTGCTTGCATCTCAGTGAGCTTATAGTCTGTTTTGTAAATATGAGTTTAGTATGGAGCAGGAACAGAGCCTTAATAAAGGGAAAAAGAGAAATTTTCTCTTTTTGCTATGAGACTGTATGACCATTTCTTTATATACCTTCATTTTTGTTGTAAAATACTTTTGCTTCCCGAAAGTTTTTCTATCAATTTTATCTAAATCATACAATTAAAGATAAAAAGTACTTGGCTAAGCTACTTACCTCTCCTGCAAAATTAGCCTGCTTTCTTTTTTCCAGCAATCTTTAAAATCTGTGCTAAATTCATGCCAAATACTAAAGAAAGAATTTGGCGATACTTCCTTTTCACCTATTTTTGGCTTTACACAAAAATAGGATGCAGTTTCGAGAAACCTGTAAATCAACAATACATTATAACATTAACCTGTAAGCAACAGTAAAGAAGGAAAGTCAACTGATGTGTTATGAATTGTGTAATTGAATTGTAAATGTAAAGATTATCTGTTATTTTAGGTACCTTTTCAGGACAACTTGTCATGTGTGTTTAGATGAGAAATAGCACTATTTCTTGCCATTACATTACTTGTACATGGAATTTTTCCTTAGATTTCTGCTTTGCATATATCATGTTTCTTTTTCAATTGTCCCTAAGCTAGAGAGTGGAGCCTTACCTCCCTGATATCGCCTACACACTGAGCATACACAGAAGTGGGAATCCTACTCCCCTACAGCTCCATAGCACACCTATGAAGCAGTATGGAGAACATTATAGAACAGTCTAAGCTGTGAATACAACACTAGGGTGAGATCTAACACTTTTTTTAAACTCCAGTAGTCTCTCTGGAGTCTCCCTGTCTGCTTCTTGCCATCCTATCTCCAGTCACACTCCCCTCGCCATAGACTTCTGTAAGCAGCATGTAATCTGATTGCTAATAGTCCATCTTCTCTCTCAAGATGCACTGTTAGTCAGAATAAATGATGACTTCTGAAGAAAGGGGGTCTTTTTTTCTACATATGGCCATTGTGAGGGATATAAAAATAATAATCTGCTTACTCATGTGATTCTGTGGTGCCTTCAGTGCCCTACTCTGGTCCTCTGGTGCAATCGTCTTCCTGAGCTGCAGCATTACTGTCGCCTATGGAAGCATCCGGGCCTAATGTGTCATACTACAGCTCAGCAAATCGCTGGCCAAGGTGGGACATCGCTATGGCCAGCTTTTTGATGAGCTGCAGTATGACAGATTGGGCCAGGTTCCTTCTGTGGATGGCACGTCATGCTGCAGCTCAGGAAGAAGATCGCATTGGGGGAAAGGGCAATGGATTCACCATGGGAGCGCTGGAGGTAAGTAGATGTTTATTTTTTTTAATATTCTACACAATGGTCATAGTTACAAAAAGGCACCAATAATTGAGTGTGTGTCTGTATGTGTAATACATTCCAACCTTTGACAAATGACATTGTATAAAGATAATGAGGGGAATTTATCAAGCAGTGAATGGTGCATAAAATGCGTGTTTTTACATTATGTGTTTTTTAATTCTGCACTAGTCTTTCTTGTCATAAAGGGCCTTATTAAACTTGACATTGCTAATCACAATGTAAATCACATCAGTTTAGGCTCTACTCTGCTAATCACAATAATCAATTTAGGCTCTAATCTGCTAATCACAATGTAAAGCACACACATCAATTTAGGCTCTAGTCTGCAGTCATCTGCTCTCCAGCCATAAATGACCCCTGTGATTTGTCAAAAGTTTGGATTGACGGGGTCAGACCACCACCGATCAGAAGAACGATCTAGGAGAAGTCTACGGTCAGCACATTCTCTCCTGGCAAAGTGTCATGTGATCGAAACAAACTGCCCATGTAAGTCTATGAGCATGTCTCAATTACGTGACACGAAGCTTACTCTTGTGATCGGCGAAGGTCGTACCCTGATACAACATGTCTATGTTTAGTTATATATTTGTTTTCATTTATTTATATTTTATTTTTCCCTTTATCCTTATTAAAGGGGTTATCCGCCATAAGGTGATTTTAGTACTTACCTGCCAGACAGTAATGGACATGCTTAGGAAGCATCTTTGCCAGTTTTGGAGCTAAATGGCCATGTTTTCAGTCCACCATAACACTGTGGCTTTTTGTGAAATGGCCATTTCCTGTTGGAAATCCCTCAAACTACAAGTCCTATAATACCTTGTTTGTAAGCATGAGGTCACTTTTCTCCCTTCCACACATCAGCCACCCCACCCATTAAAGCAAAAGTGTCCTGCCTTCCATGCTTTGCTGTGAACATTTGACCAGTGTTTTCGATACTTGTGCCTTCAGCTGTTGCAAACTAAAATTCTCCTTCCCACCCAGCAGTCGATCCACCCATTGTAGCAGACAGCCTCCCTATCATCACCTGACTAGTAATGTCTTAAAATCTCGTGCCATACTGCAACCTGGGAAAAACCTAGACAACACTCATTTTGTATGCTGTTAAAAATAAACATTGTGGCAAAGATCACATAAGAATTGTGATACAACCATCTAAGGCTGGGTTCACACTACGTTTTCTCCCATACGGGAGCGCATACGGCAGGGGGGAGCTAAAACCTCGCGCTCCCGTATGCCTTCGTATGCGCTCCCGTATGTCATCCATTTCAATGAGCCGGCCGGAGTGAAACGTTCGGTCTGGTCGGCTCATTTTTGCGCCGTATGCGCTTTTACAACCGGACCTCAAACCGTGGTTGACCACAGTTTTAGGTCCGGTTGTAAAAGCGCATACGGCGCAAAAATGAGCCGACCGGACCGAACGTTTCACTCCGGCGGCTCATTGAAATGAATGACATACGGGAGCGACATGAGGTTTTAGATCCCCCTGCCGTATGCGCTCCCGTATGGGAGAAACGTAGTGTGAACCCAGCCTCACACAGGTAAGAACACAAGGGAAGAAAAAGGGTGCTCCTAGTGAAATCTGTTTGATGTTAGTTGAAATACCTACTCGACTCTACCCCACTTACCAGATAGTGTTGTGCGGAGGGCACAATACCTGGATGTGCCTGTGGAATTGCTTTGGAGCTGGGATGCCTCTTTCCGATTTAGAGGTGGCGTCTTCCACGTGGACCCGCTCCTCAGCAGGAGCGCCAGTAACTATGCTTGTACGTGTTGGTTGGAATACGCAGGGTTGTATCCCCCAAAAAACGTGGATAGTTAGTCCTCGTAAAAAAATCCTCAAACTAGTCAGTTAAGAGGTAGTTTATTGATGCAACATACGTTTCGAACCCGACCAGGGTTCTTCGTCAGGAGGTTAATACAGGTCATTGTTAAAACAGCACTATTTAAAACACAAATTTAATTTCCTTCCGGTTCAAACATTACATAACTCCAAGTTTTTATGTTAATAAAGCACAGTTTAGAAGAGAGGATGGGGAGAATTGCGGGAGCCATCAGGAAAATAAGGGCTACGGAATGAAAGAATTAGCGTAGTATAAAGTACAAAAGAATATTTTTAAAGCTCTTATACCATTCCACATTTATTTAGTTGAAGTTTATTTTCTGCATGCATGTTTCTAATGGATTAGAAACTTCAAAGATTTTTTCCCCTTGTTCATACGTAATGGTGGGTGTAAGTCCTGTAAGGATTATGGTTACAAGAAACAGTGCGGTCGGCACCGCTACCTCAGAAACACCTATGAACGGACTACTCCTATTGCTGGCAGGCAAGGAGTTAATTGGCAAGACAGTCTGTAGGTAACACTGAATCACTGCTAATCCACTGGGTTCCCAGACCCTTAGAGCAAACTTTCAAACATGCAAGGTAGAGAAGTAACAGGGACGTCACTCACCGGGATGCAGTAAAAACGTTTCCTTTATTTCAACAGTGCAGACATACGAGCACGAACATCGGGAGCCACAGCCAAACAGCCGCGAGCCGGCTGCTTGGCTGTGGCTCCCGATGTTCGTGCTCGTATGTCTGCACTGTTTAAATAAAGGAAACATTTTTACTGCATCCCGGTGAGTGACGTCCCTGTAAGGATTATACTTGATTGTCCTCTAGGCATTCCATTATTGCCGAAATCTTGCAGTTGGATCTAATGGATATTTATACTATGGCTTCTGTCTGAAAAGTATTTATCGAACCATGTAGATACTGACTTCGAATGATTCGACTTCAGACTTTTAGGATAGAATTATATTATGGTTTATGTTAGGGATGTCCCGATACCAATACTAATATCGGTATCTGGGCCAATACTCGGCATTTGCATGATATCAGGGACTCGTTTAATGTCCCACGATACCATGTCCGAGACCTGGTGCTGTGCGGCCCCGCTCCGCTGTCCTGTTCTCCCGATCGCATCATGGCGTCCTATGGAGGAGATTGTGACACACACGTCACTCCTCCTCCTCCCCTGTGCCCAGCGTAATGCTAGGGAGGAAGCAGAGCTCCTCCATAGGACGCCATGATGCGAACGGGAGAACGGGACAGCGGAGTGGCAACACCCAAGGACAGCCTCAGGTGAGCACTGTCTACAAGAGGAGGGGGGGGGGGCCTGCTTTCTATAAGGGGGGGGGGGGCTGCTGTCTATAAGGCGGGGCCTGCTGTCTATAAGGGGGCGCCTGCTGTCTAAGGGGGGGGGCTTCTGTCTATAAGGGGAGGGGGCCTGCTGTCTATATGGGGAGGGGGCCTGCTGTCTATAAGGGGAGGGGGCCTGCTGTCTATAAGGGGAGGGGGCCTGCTGTCTATAAGGGGAGGGGGCCTGCTGTCTATAAGGGGAGGGGGCCTGCTGTCTACAAGGGGAGGGGGCCTGCTGTCTACAAGGGGAGGGGGCCTGCTGTCTACAAGGGGATGGGGCCTGCTGTCTACAAGGGGATGGGGCCAGCTCCCTACAAGGGCGGGACCCTGCTCCCTACAAGGGGGGACCCTGCTCCCTACAAGGGTAACTAGAGGGATAGCTGTCTACAAAGTGGGGGGCCTGCTGTCTACAGGGGGGGCCTGCTGTGGACAAGGGGGGCACTGTCTACAAGGGTGGGTCCCTATCTACAAGGAGGGGGCCCACTGTCTACAAGGGGGGGCTTGCTGTTTGTAAGGAGGACAAGAGGGAGCACTGTCTACAAGGGGGGCTGTTGTCTACAAGGGGGACACGGGGGGGGGGGGGCGCTGTCTCCAAGGGGGACAAGAGGGGGTGCTGTCTACAAGGGGGGGGCTACGGTCTACAAGGGGCTGCTACTAATGTCTGCAACTATCTATACTACCAACTATTAAAGGCAGTTTTACAGCAGAGTCGCCTGCACTAACTTGAATTTATAGGTAGATAGTGCAGGTGACCCAGTTTCTACTGCTGCTCACCATGTGATCATCAGCGTAATCGCTCTGGAGACATCAGCTTCGCCGCCAATGCAAATTCCCTGTTCTGTCCAATGGAGAAGAGAGAGATCTTGGCTCATACTACAGCAGCCGGCTCCATTGCACACAACAAGAACCCAAATATCAGCACGGCAAGCAGCGCCAGAAACAGGGTCACCCTGGTGTCAGATTCCCTTTAAAATAAAAGTACTCTTACTTGGTATCGGTGAGTACTAGAATTAAAGTATCGGTACTCGTACTCTGTCTTAAAAAAATGGTATCGGGACATATCTAGTTTCTGTGATCTTATTTAAACCCCTCGGCGTGAAAATCTTTAATAAAAATTACAGTTAAAAAGAAAAGAAAAGAAAAAAGAAAAGAAAGCTTATACATCCAGAATACTTCTCTTTTTTTTAAAGTTTCGAACCAATTGGAAATATCTTTTATTTGTTAAATGGATATGATATTAACTGAATTTTCTGTTGATGGGGGACTGATGGAACAATGTCGAGATAAACCATGCAACTGGAATTTTCTTTTTATATTCTGTCAGTGCTTGTGGAGTGGTTGCACCGATCTCCCTACATATGGTAACCCACACATGCATTCTATTGAATAGATAGTTACATAGTTACATAGTTAGTACGGTCGAAAAAAGACATATGTCCATCAAGTTCAACCAGGGAATTAAGGGGTAGGGGTGTGGCGCGATATTGGGGAAGGGATGGGATTTTATATTTCTTCATAAGCATTAATGTTATTTTGTTCCATAAATGTATCTAATCCTGTTTTAAAGCTGTTAATTGTTCCTACTGTGACCAGTTCCTGAGGTAGACCGTTCCATAAATTCACAGTCCTCACGGTAAAGAAGGCGTGTCGCCCCTTGAGACTAAACTTTTTCTTCTCCAGACGGAGGGAGTGTCCCCTCGTCCTTTGGGGGGGTTTAACCTGGAACAGTTTTTCTCCATATTTTTTGTATGGGCCATTAATATACTTATATACGTTTATCATATCCCCCCTTAAACGTCTCTTCTCAAGACTAAACAATTGTAACTCCTTTAATCGCTCCTCATAGCTAAGATGTTCCATGCCCCATATTAGTTTAGTCGCGCGTCTCTGCACCCTTTCCAACTCCGCAGTGTCCCTTTTATGGACAGGTGCCCAAAACTGAACAGCATATTCCAGGTGAGGCCGTACCAATGCTTTATAAAGGGGGAGTATTATGTCCCTGTCCCTTGAGTCCATGCCTCTTTTTATACATGACAATATCCTGCCGGCTTTGGAAGCAGCAGCCTGACATTGCATGCTATTCTGTAGTCTGTGATCTACAAGTACACCCAGATCCTTCTCTACCAGTGACTCTGCCAGTTTAATCCCCCCTAAGACATACGATGCATGCAGGTTATTAGTACCCAGATGCATAACTTTACATTTATCCACATTGAACCTCATTTGCCAAGTGGATGCCCAGACACTTAGTCTATCCAAGTCATCCTGTAACTTATGCACATCCTCTATAGACTGTACCGTGCTACAAAGCTTGGTGTCATCTGCAAAGATAGAAACAGAGCTGTTAATACCATCCTCTATATCATTGATAAATAAATTAAACAACAGCGGGCCCAGTACTGAACCTTGGGGTACACCACTAATTACCGGGGACCAATCAGAGTACGAATCATTGACCACCACTCTCTGGGTACGATCCATGAGCCAGTGTTCAATCCAGTTACAAACTAAAGTTTCCAAGCCCAAGGACCTTAACTTACCTGTCAGACGTCTGTGAGGGACAGTATCAAATGCTTTGGCAAAATCCAGAAACACTATATCCACAGCCATTCCTCTGTCAAGGCTTCTACTCACCTCTTCATAAAAGCAAATTAGATTGGTTTGACAACTTCTATCCTTAGTAAACCCATGCTGGCTATCACTTATAATACAATTATCCCCTATGTATTCCTGTATGTAATCCCTTATAAGTCCTTCAAACAATTTACCCACAATGCACGTTAAACTTACCGGTCTATAGTTTCCTGGGGAAGACCTAGAGCCCTTCTTGAAGATTGGCACCACATTCGCCTTGCGCCAGTCCCTTGGCACAATACCAGACACCATAGAATCTCTTAATATCATGAACAGGGGTACAGATATTACTGAACTTACCTCTCTAAGAACTCTTGGGTGTAGTCCATCCGGCCCTGGGGATTTGCTTACATTTATATCACTTAACTTACCTTGTACCATCTCTACATTAAGCCAGTTCAGTACATTACATGATGTGTTACCAGCACTGACCTGGCCAATGTCAGCTCCTTTTTCCCTAGTATATACAGAACTAAAGAACCCATTCAGTAGCTCCGCCTTCTCTTGATCGCCTGTGACAACCTCCCCATTATCATTATTAAGGGGTCCTACATGCTCTGTCCTTTTTTTTTTTGCATTTATATATCTAAAAAAATATTTAGGATTAGTTTTGCTTTCTTTGGCCACCTGTCTCTCATTTTGAATTTTTGCTGTTTTTATTACATTTTTACAGATTTTATTAAGCTCTTTGTACTGTTTAAATGTTATCGCTGACCCATCAGATTTGTATTTTTTGAAGGCAATTTTTTTGTTGTTTATTGCTCTTTTAACATCATGTGTCAGCCATGTAGGATTTAATTTTAATCGTTTATATTTGTTCCCCTTTGGTATATATTTAGCTGTATAGTTATTTAGAGTTGATTTAAAGATGTCCCATTTACCTTCTGTATCAGTATTTGAGAACACTTCCCCCCAGTCTATGTCCTGTAGTGCAGCCCTCAGCCCAGGGAAGTTTGCCTTTTTAAAGTTATATGTTTTTGCCTTCCCCGCCTGTCTTTGTTTTCTACATTTTAAGTCAAAAGTAACTATATTGTGGTCGCTATTACCAAGGTTTTCCCGCACAGTTACATTACCAATCAGCTCTGCGTTGTTGGAAATGATCAGATCCAACAAGGCATCACTTCTTGTTGGGTCCTCCACAAACTGGCCCATAAAATTATCCTGCAATAAATTTAGGAATTGTCGCCCCTTTGTAGTTTTAGCCAACCCCGGACCCCAATCTATATCTGGATAGTTAAAATCTCCCATTATTACCACTGTACCTGCCCGGGTGGCCCTCTCTATTTGTTTATGAAGCCGAACATCTATCTCTTCAGTGATATTAGGGGGTCTGTAGATTACCCCAAATATTATTTTTTCAGTATTTCCCTCCTTTTGTAATTCTACCCACAGTGATTCCACCTCCTCAAAATCATCACACACTATGGCATCGTTCACACTGACTTTCATACCACTTCTTACATACAGACAGACTCCACCACCTTTTCTGTTCATTCTATCCTTGCGAAACAATGTAAACCCCTGCAGATTGACAGCCCAGTCATGCGAGGAGTCCAGCCATGTCTCAGTGACCCCAACTATATCAATATGTTCCTCCAGTATCAGGGCCTCAAGCTCCCCCATTTTATTTGCTAGGCTTCTGGCATTTGTGAACATACACTTTACATTTCCATCCTTTATGTTATTGGGGTTAATGGGATTCAAGGGTGTAAGTTTTATTTTCCTATGAAGCCTATTCTTATTAACTATTCTAACCCCTCCCTCCGGTCCACCCCCAGGTACATTTATAATTCCCACCTCTCTATCTACACTATCTTCCCCCTCTTTGCTGTAGGTTCCCTCCCCCCAAGTCCCTAGTTTAAACACTCCTCCACCCTTCTAGCCATCTTCTCCCCAAGCAAAGCTGCACCCTCCCCATTGAGGTGCAGCCCGTCCCTACGGTAGAGCCGGTAACCGACAGCGAAGTCAGCCCAGTTCTCCATGAACCCAAACCCTTCCTTCCTACACCAGCTTCTGAGCCACTTGTTTACCTCCCTGATCTCCCGCTGCCTCTCTGGTGTGGCTCGTGGTACTGGTAGTATTTCAGAAAATACTACCTTGGAGGTCCTTGCCTTAAGCTTGCGGCCTAAGTCCCTGAAATCATTTTTAAGGACACTCCACCTACCTCTTACTTTGTCATTGGTGCCAATATGTACCATGACTGCTGGGTCCTCTCCAGCCCCGCCCAGCAACCTGTCAACCCGATCCGCGATGTGCCGAACTCGTGCGCCAGGCAGACAACACACTGTTCGGCGATCCCGGTCTTTGTGACAGATTGCCCTGTCTGTCCCCCTAATAATTGAGTCCCCCACCACTAGTACCTGTCTGGCCTGCCCTGTACTCCTCCCTCCCTCCTTACTGGAGCAGACACCCCCCTGGCGGTCAGAGGCGGTATCCTGCTGCAGTTCTGCTAGCTCTGTAATGGCATCCCCCTCATCTGCCAAGCGGGCAAACTTGTTGGGGTGTGCCAGTTCAGGACTAGCCTCCCTGACACTTTTTCCCCTACCCCTCTTTCTAACTGTAACCCAGCTAACTGCCTGACTGTCCTGCAACTCCGTCCCACTGTCCTCCCCCACCTCTATTCCCGAGAGTGCCTGCTCAGTGAGCACGAGACTCCTCTCCATGTTGTTAATGCTTCTCATTGTTGCCAGTCGCCCCTCTAGATCCAGGATCTGGGCTTCCAAATGGACAACTAGCACACATCTCGCACAACAATATGCACCCTCAAACTGTTGTTCAAGGATTGCATACATTGAACAGGATGTACATTGGACTGCATTTTCCAACATGGAGGCCATCTAGTTATGGGGATTTCACAAATGTATAGGAAAAAACAGACAGTCAAAATGACACTTAAAATTTTTTTGTAGACCTTGTGGGTTCAGAAATTAACACTCACAGCGATCTCAACCTCCTGCTTTCAAACTCCTGTTTTTGTAACTCCTCTTTCACGCCCCCTCTTACACAGCAACACTCAGAAGAGCAAGCTCTCAATAAGAGTCCCAAGCTAAGATTTATACACCTGTGCCCAATCTACTCCTCCTCCCCCTAGAGGTGGAACAGAGAAAAAAAAAAAAAAAATGAAAAAGGGTGTTTAAACTCTAACAGTTATCCCACTATGTGCAAAAGAGAAAAACTTACCCAAAATATGAATGTAGACTATAGGCAGTCGCACCCACTCCACAGATTCACTCCGCACAACAGATAATCACAGTTTTTGTAACTCCTCTTTCACGCCCCCTCTTACACAGCAACACTCAGAAGAGCAAGATAACGAAGGATGATTGGCATGTTATTCTTTGTTTTATTTTAAATGATTCGCCTGTTTCCCTGGAGGTTATTTCCTTTGAGTTATGTCTGATTTCTTTGCAGCAAAGACATCTCTTGGTGTTACAATGAAAAACCCCACCTGGTAGGTCCACATTTTTATTTTTTTTGTTTGTGTTGTCTTATTTGGCTGGGCGCATGGAGATTCTTCAGGTAGGCGCTCGTCTATATACGTGAAATGTGGTTGTTCTTTAATCTTATCCTTGAGATGGGCGTCACTTTCCGGAATATGCCAGTTTTTCGTTAGGATGGTTTTTATTTCTTTGGCTTCACAGCTAAAGGTGGTGATAAAATTAGTCTTACTGTTTTCCTCACCCCTCTTCACTTTATCTACTTCATTTTTATCAGTTTCTAAACATTCATGTTGAGTTTTATTTTTTACTTTGTCTAATGATGCCTTTACAATGCCCCTGGGGTATTTCTTTTCCTGAAATCTTCTTTCTATTATTTTTGCTTGATTATTAAATGTTATATTATCCGTGCACTTTCTAAGCACTCTCTTGAATTGGCTGTAGGGGAGCACCTACCCTGAAGAATCTCCATGCGCCCAGCCAACTAAGACAACACAAACAAATCAATAAAAATGCGGACCTACCAGGTGGAGTTTTTCGTTGTAACACCAAAAGATGTCTTTGCTGCAAAGAAATCAGACATAACACAAAGGAAATAACCTCCAGGGAAACAGGCGAATCATTTAAAATAAAACAAAGACTAACATGCCAATCATCCTTCTTTATCTATGCAATAGAATGCATGTGTGGGTTACAATATGTAGGGAGAACGATGTAACCACTCCACTGCCGGATGAACAAGCACCGACAGAATCTAAAAAGAAAATTCCAGTTTCATGGTTTATCTCGACATTGTTCCATCAGTCACCCATCAACAGAAAATCCAGTTAACCAATTTTCACTGTAGGACCCGGCCATTTTTTGCACATCTGACCACTGTCACTTTAAACATTAATAACTCTGGGATGCTTTTACCTTTCATTCTGATTCCGAGCTTGTTTTTCCGTGACATATTCTACTTTATGTTAGTGGTAAAATTTTGTCGATACTTGCATAATTTCTTGGTGAAAAATTCCAATAGTTTATGAAAAAATTGAAAATTTCGCATTTTTTTTTTTTACTTTGAAGCCCTCTGCTTATAAGGAAAATGAATATTCCAAATAAATTATATATTGATTCACAAATACAATATGTCTACTTTGTGTTTCCATCATAAAGTTGACATGTTTTTACTTTTGGAAGACATCAGAGGGCTTCAAGGTATAGCAGCAATTTTCCAATTTTTCAAAAAATTTTAAAAATCTAAATTTTTCAGGGACCAGTTCTGTTTTGAAGTGGATTTGAAGGGCCTTCATATTAGAAATACCACACAAATGACCCCATTATAAAAAATTCTCCACTCAAAGTATTCAAAAGGTTTGTTAACCCTTTAAGGTTACACTGGCATGTTCTTGTAGACCCAGTTATTGAATTTTTACAAGGGGTAAAAGGAGAGAAATCTTCCTAAAATGTGTAACCCAATTTCTCTCGAGTAAGGAAATACCTCATATGTGTATGTCAAGTGTTCGGCGGGCGAAGTAGAGGGCTCAGAAGGGAAGGCGCGACAGTGGGATTTTGGAGAGTGAGTTTTTCTGAAATGGGTTTTGGGGGGCATGTCACATTTAGGAAGCCCCTATGGTGCCAGAAGAGCAAAAAAAAAAAAACACTACTATTCTGGAAACTTCACCCCCCAAGGCACGTAACAAGGGGTCCAGTGAGCCTTAACACCCCACAGGTGTTTAACGCCTTTTCGTTAAAGTTGGATGTGTAAATGCTTTTTTTTCCCACTAAAATGCTAGTTTTCCCTCAAATTAAACATTTTCCAAGGGATAATAGGACAAAATGCCCCCCAAAATGTTTAACCCCATCTCTTCTGAGTATGGAAATACCACATGTTAGGACGTATAATGCTTTGCGGGCGAACTACAATGCTCAGAAGAGAAGGAGTCACATTTGGCTTTTGAAAAGCAAACTTTGCTGAAATGGTTTTTGGGGGGCATGTTTTTTTCACTAAAATGCTAGTTTTCCCTCAAATGTAAAATTTTTACAAGGGATAATAGGACTAAATGCCCCCCAAAATTTGTAACCCCATCTCTTCTGAGTATGGAAATACCCCATGTGTGGACGTCAAGTGCTCTGCTGGCGCACTACAATGCTCAGAGGGAGCGCCATTGAGCTTTTGGGAAAAAAATTGTTTGGAATGGAAGTCAGGGGCTATGTGCATTTACAAAGTCCCCCGTGCTGCCAGAAAAGTGGACCTCCCCAAATGTGACCCTATTTTGGAAGCTCACATAATTTAATAAGGGGTGCAGTGAGTATTTACACTCCAATGGCGTTTGACAGATCTTTGGAACAGTGGGCTGTGCAAATGAAAAATTACATTTTTCATTTTCACGGACCACTGTTCCGAAAATCTGTCAGACACCTGTGGGGTGTAAATGCTCACTGTACCCCTTATTACATTACGTGCAGGGTGTAGTTTCCAAAATTGGGTCACATGTGGGGGGGGGGGATCCACTGTTCTGGCACTATGGGGGCTTTGTAAACACACGTGGCCTTCAATTCCGGACAAATTTTCTCTTCAAAAGCCCAATGGCGCTCCTTCTCTTCTGAGCATTGTAGTTCGCCCGCAGAGCACTTAAAAACATCCACACATGGGGTATGTTCTTACTCAGAAGAAATGGGGTTACAAATTTTGGGGGGCTTTTTTCCTATTTTCCTTTGTGAAAATGAAAAATTTAGGGTAACACCAGCATTTTGGTGAAATTTTTAATTATTTTTCATTTTTCCATCCAACTTTGAAGAGTTTTCATTAAACACCTGTGGGGTGTTAATGCTCACTATACCCCTTGTTACGTTCCGTGAGGGGTGTTGTTTCCAAAATGGGGTCACATGTGGGTATTTCTTTTTTTGCGTTTATGTCAGAACCGCTGTAAAATCAGCCACCCCTGTGCAAATCACCAATTTATGCCTCAAATATACATGGTGCGCTCTCATTCCTGAGCCTTGTTGTGTGCCCGCAGAGCATTTTATGCCCATATGTGGGGTATTTCCGTACTCAGTAGAAATTGCGTTACAAATTATGGGGGTCTTTTTTTCCTTTTAACGCTTGTGAAAATAAAAAGTATGGGGCAACAACAGCATGTTAGTGTAAACATTTTTATTTTTTTACACTAACAAGCTGGTGTAGCCCCCAACTTCTCCTTTTCATAAGGGGTAAAAGGAGAAAAAGCCCCCCAAAATCTGTAGTGCAATTTCGCCCAAGTACGGAAATACCCCATATGTGGCCCTAAACTGTTTCCTTGAAATACGACAGGGCTCCGAAATGAGAGAGCTCCATGCGCATTTGAGGACTAAATTAAGGATTGCATAGGGGTGGACATAGGGGTATTCTTCGCCAGTTATTCCCAACCAGGGTGCCTCCAGCTGTTGCTAAACTCCCGGCATGCCTGGACAGTCAGTGGCTGTCCGGAAATGCTGGGTGTTGTTGTTTTGCAACAGCTGGAGGCTCCGTTTTGGAAACACTGCCATACAATACGTTTAAAATTTTTATTGGGGGGGGGGACAGTGTAAGGGGGTGTTTATGTAGTGTTTTACCCTTTATTATGTGTTAGTGTAGTGTAGTGTAGTGTTTTTAGGGTACATTCGCACTGGCGTTTCCCGCTAGAGTTTGCGATGCAGCGAAAAATTTGCCGCAGCCCAAACTTGAAGCAGCAAACTTACTGTAAACCTGCCCGTGTGAAGGTACCCTGTACGTTCACATGGGGGGGGGAGGGCAAACCTCCAGCTGATTCAAAACTACAACTCCCAGCATGTACTGACAGACCGTGCATGCTGGGAGTTGTACTTTTGCAACAGCTGGAGGCACACTGGTGGGAAACCTTCAGTTAGGTTCTGTTACCTAACTCAGTATTTTCCAACCAGTGTGCCTCCAGCTGTTGCAAAACTACAACTCCCAGCATGTACTGATCACCAAAGGGCATGCTGGGATTTGCAGTTTTGCAACATCTGGAGGGCTACAGTTTTAGAGAACACTGCAAAGTGATCTCCAAACTGTGGCCCTCCAGATGTTGCAAAACTACAAATCCCAGCATGCACAGCAAGTTCTGGAGGGATACAGTTTAGAGACCACTATATAGTGGTCTCAAACTGTAACCCTCCAGCTGTTGCAAAACTACGTATTCCAGCATGCCCAAACAGCTGTCTGGGCATGCTGGGAGTTGTAGTTTTGCAACATCTGGAGGGCTACAGTTAGAGACCACTGTATAGTGGTCTCAGACTGTACCCTCCAGATGTTGCTAGGCAACTTACCGGCTTCCGTAGGATCCAGCAGCACGACATCGTCGCCCGCTGCCTCCGGATCGGTAAGTGGACTTCTGTGCCAGTCCTCTGTCGTTTCCCCGTCCTGCCCCGCCTATTGTGAGTTAACAAAAGTTAACCCCCCCGCCCCCGATCTGCTATTGTTCGTCCCTTCTAGCGACCAATAGCACCCCTGCCACCTCGCTCCTATCCCTTCAGGGGGATCGTAGGTGTCTTAGACAACCGCGATCCCCCTTATATTCCGGGTCACCAGGTCACCATAGACCCGTAATGATCCGGAATCGCGCAAATCACAAGTGTGAATTCACTTGCGATTTGTCGCAATCGTCGACATGGGGGGGGGGGGGGTTTGCACGGGATGCCTGCTGAATGATTTTGCGTACGTCAAGGTCCTTAAGGGGTTAATATCATACCCATTGAGCAAATTAAAGAAGATCTTTCCAATCGGTTCGAAATATAATTCTCTCCTAAAGGTCTGAAGTCGAATCATTCGAAGTCAGTATCCACATCGTTCAATAAATACTTTTCAGACAGAAACCACAGTATAAATATCATCCATACGATCCAACAGCAAGATTTCTGCAACAACAGAAAGCCAAGAGGACAATCAAGTATAATCCTTACAGGACTTATACCATCCATTACGTATGATCAAGGGAAAAAATCTTTGAAGTTTTTAATCCATTTGAAACATGCATGCAGAAAATACACTTCAACTAAATAAATGTGGAATGGTATAAGTCTTTCATTCCGTCGCCCTTATTTTCCTGATAGCTCCCGCAATTCTCCCCACTCTCCCTTCTCTCCCACCCACTTTTTATTTTTTTATTTTTTCCCCCTGTGCTTTTTTAACATAAAAATTTGGAGTTATGTAATGTTTGAACCGAAAGGAAGTTAAATTTGTGTTTTAAATAGTGCTTATGTTGCATCAATAAACTACCTCTTAACTAACCAGTTTGAGGATTTTTTACGAGGATGGTGCTAACTATCCACATTTTTTTTGGGGATACAACCCTGCATATGCCAACCAACACATACACACAAATCTCACACAGGTACAAACACTATATTATGAACTAAACTAACTTTACAGCCCCTGTAGTATAGTCAAAATTAAAAAAACAAAAAAAACAAAACGGAATACCCCTTTATGGCATGTGCTCCATGGACAATATCACCAAATGTGTATCTCCTGTAATGCATGCTTTCAAAACAGTAAATATGCCTGTTCAATTGACATTTTGTATGAAAATTGAGGTATTGCAACTATACAGAATGGTGATGCTCCTAGTAACTAGAAAAGAGACTGCCATGGTCAAACTGAGACTTTTAGGTGCCGCATAGGCCAGAGAGATGTTGGTGGTAGAGAATTCAATTATTAGGTAGGTCTGCCACTAACATTGTAAATGCCTAATAATACGGTGGCCTATTGTTGCTCAGGTTTGGCATATTGTGAATTGGATAGACATTTGATGGGGCTAGGAAGACCTAATGGTCATGGTACTTATGGGTACCATATCAGTGGGAAATGAAAGGCACAAAGTGATTTTAGTGAGCTAGGACAAAAGGTAGTGTTTTAAGGACTACTTGCAGTGCCACTGTGATCACTAGAAAACCAAAAATAGGTAAGAAAGTTAAATAAATGGCCTAGAAACTTGTACAGGAAATAAAGGTTTGGGTTCATGGAGAACTGAATTGATTTCACAGTAGGCTACTGGTTTTTTTAAGAGGCCTTTTTAAAAATGAAAGATTGTTTGCTATGGGCAACTCAGCAACTTTTCCTCTGGACAGGTTTTGATAAATCTCCCCCATGGAGTGAAATACATTAGGAAATAAAGGGGTATTATGGGATTTCTTTTTTACTTGACTGTGCTACAGGGGCTGTTAACTAAGTGATGTTACTGTGCTTGTGCTTGATGGCTGGTCTCACAATTCTTATGTTATCTTTGCTCGATGTTCATTTCTATCAGTACACAAAATGAGTGTTGTCTCAGCTTTTCCCAGGTTGCAGTTGCCCCGAAGACATTACATCACTAGTCAGGTGTTGAGCATGTTTTTATTTTAATGGGTGGAGCGACCGCTGGGTGAGGAGGGGGGGGGGGGGTTAGTAGACCCTTCTCCACAGGGCTACAGCTGAACCGCAATGGGTGGGGTGGCTGATGTGTGGGAGGGAGAAAAATGACCTCACACTTACAAACAAGGGATCTTGGGACTTGTAGTTGGAGGCCAGGAACTCCAACAGGAAATAGCAATTTCACAAAAAGATGGCAGCAGCATTATGGTGGACTCACAACACAGACATTTAGTCACAAAACAAGCATGACTCCTTCCGCCCTATCTCTGCCATATATAGTGTAGGGGGTAGGGATGTAAGAAAAAAAAATCAATTTGCGCAATTATCGCGATTTTTCATTTGACGATACTGAATCGATTCAAAATATTTTTGAATCGATCCTTTTAGGGATGTGGAATTTCTATCTCCTGACATCCGGAACAGCATGTCCCGGGCGTCAGGACATACAAATTCCACATTTGTGGAGCCGGGCAGGCCGGATCTGACGCGGCGGCGCTCTGGGTGTATGGAGCGGGCTCCGACTCGTGCCCGCTCCGTACTTTGCGGCCCCCGGCTGATTTCAGTAGCCGGGGGCTGCTGATGCATCCCCACCACTAATATCCAGCATGCGGCGCTCAAAGGGGTGTATGGAGCGGGCTCCGGAGTTCTGCCCGCACCATACTCTGCAGCCCCCGGCTGTTCTCAGTAGCCGGGGCCTGCCACTAATAGCCAGCATGCGGCGATCGCCGCGGCTGGCTATTAACCCTTTAGATCGCCACTGTTAAAGCTGACAGCGGCGTCTAAAGGGATCTGTGAATGCTCCCTGGTGGGCTAAAGGGGTGGATTGCCCCCCCGCAGCACGATCGCAGGGGGGCGATCCACTGTGCAGGTAGCCAGAGGGCTTACCTCTGCTTCCTGCTGTCCTGGCTCTGTCATTGATAGAGCCTGGCTGGACCAGGCTCTATCAATGGATCGCAGATCAATGGAGTTTAATAGAACTCAGACTTTTAGGAGGAATCATTAGATTCCTCAGACAGATGAATAAAGTGTATTAAAAAAAAAGTTTTAATAAAAGAATCAGGATATATCGCGATGTATCGTCACCTAGACGGTATCGCGATATATCGGGATATATCGAATTGCCACACTGGTATCGCGATTCGAATCGTAACTCCAAATTCTTGGCGATTCACACCCCTAGTAGGGGGTAGGAGTTATCCACTAACATATGTGAATATTCGCATCTGCGCATATTCGCATTTGGGCATATTTGCATATGTGAATATTCACATATTCCTTCTTTTCACTTGTGGGTCAATTAGAATGATGCAAATACACTTGTCAGAGGTTATCAACAACATCCCTAGCAAACAATAGTATAGTTGTCCACCCCCTCACTGTTTTCTTCCTCAAATATGCGAATATTCGAATATTTGAATATGGGAATATGCAAAATTTTCGAATATAGGATGAATATTCGTCTATATATTCGCAAAATATCGCAAATTCAAATATGGGCAATGCCGCTCATCACTATTACCAAGCAATAAAAGGCAATAAAACAATATATGCAGTTTCTAAATATATGTTAAACATGCTTAACCCTTTCCTGACCCATGACATACATGTATGAGTTGCTCCCATTCTATAACGTGGGTCGGGCCCCATGGCTAATAGCGCGCGGCACTGATCGCCATGTGCTATTAACCCTTTAGACACGGCGTTCAAAGTTGAACGCCACGTCTAAAGTGAAAGTAAACTAATGCCGGTTAGCTTAGGGAGCTGTTCATGATCGCCACGATTAAATCTCGAACAGCTTACAGGAAAGCCGGCGGGTCCCTACCTGCCTCCATGCTGTCCGAATGACTGCTCAGTGCCTGAGAGCCTATGAGAAACCATTGAATAATGTAAAAGATCAGTATGTGCAGTGTTATAGCCCCCTATGGGAGCTATAACACTGCAAAAAAAAAAAAGGGGGAAAAAAAGTGAAAGATTATTTAACCCCTTCCCTAATAAAAGTTTGAATCACCCCCCTTTTCCCATAAAAAAAAACAAAAAAAAAACTGTGTAAATAAAGATAAACATATGTGATATCACCGCTTGTGGAAATGTCTGAATTATAACAATATATCGTTAATTAAACCGCACGGTCAATGGCGTACGCGCAAATAAGTCCAAAGTCGAAAATAGCGTATTTTTGGTCACTTTTTATATCATGAAAAAATGAATAAAAAGCGATCAAAAAGTCAGATCATTACAAAAATGATACCGATAAAAACTTCAGATCACAACGCAAAAAATGAGCCCTCATACCACCCCATAAGCAGAAAAATTAAAAAGTTATAGGGGTCAGAAGATGACAATTTTAAACATATAAATTTTCCTGCATGTAGTTATGATTTTTTCCAGAAGTATGACAAAATCAAACCTATATAAGTAGGGTATCATTTTAATCATATGAACCTACAGAATAAAGATAAGGTGTCATTTTTATGGAAAAATGTACTGCGTAGAAACGGGAGCTCCCAAAATGAACAAAATTGTGTTTTTTCTTCAATTTTAGGTAAGGTATGGAGAAAAAAAACAAAAGTTCAAAAAACGAAAAACCCTGGGTCATGAAGGGTTAACCATACAAGGGGACATTTATCATTGTAGGTTTAAGTGAAGAATTTTTCTACACCTTTTTTTTGTGTGTGCTGGTAATGTGTAGGAGCACAATATCTATTAACCTCTTAAGTACGGCGGGAGTATCCATACGCCCCCGTTTTAATGTCCTTAAAGGGGTAAATCAACTGGTGCCAGAAAGTTAAACAGATTTGTAAATTACTTCTATTAAAAAAATCTTAATCCTTCCTGTACTTATTAGCTGCTGAATACTACAGCGGAAATTCTTTTCTTTTTGAAACACAGAGCTGTCTGCTGACATCACGAGCACAGTGCTCACTGCTGACATCTCTGTCCATTTTAAGAACTGTGTTGACCAGCATATGTTTCCTATGGGGATTTTCTTCTAACCTGGACAGTTCCTAAAATGGACAGAGATGTCAGCAGAGAGCACTGTGCTCGTGATGACAGCAGACAGCTCTGTGTTTTAAACGGAAAATTATTTCCACTTTAGTATTCAGCAGCTCATAATTACAGGAAGGATTAAGATTTTTTTTATAGAAGTAATTTACAAATCTGTTTAACTTTCTGGCACCAGTTGATTTAAAAAATAAAAAGTTTTTCACCGGAGTAGCCTTTTAAGGACTGAGGGCGTATGGATACGCCCGTCGGAATTCCGGTCCCAGCCGCTAGCCGGTCGGGGACCGGACAGGGATGCCTGCTGAAATCATTAAGCAGGCATCCCCGCACATCGCCGAGGGGGGTCCTGAGACCCTCCCATGTCGGCGATCGCAGGAAATCGCATGTCAATTCATACATGCGATTTTCTGCTATTCTGGGCTGATCAGGTCCCTGGTGACCCGATCGCCCGGAAAATAGGGATTATCGGAGCTGTCCAGGCATGCTGGGAGTTTTAGTTCTGTAACATCTGTCCCTTCAGATTTAGCAATTTTCATGAAAATTTTGAAAATTGCTGCTATACTTTGAAGCCCTCTAAATGTTTAAAAAAAGTAAAAATATGTCCATTTTATGATGCCAACATAAAGTAGACATATTGTATTTGTGAATCAATATAAAAGTTATTTGGAATATCGCTTTTCCTTACAAGCAGAGAGTTTCAAAGTTAGAATAATGCTAAATTTTCTAAATTTTCATGACATTTTGGGATTTTACACCAAGAAAGGATGCATGTAATGATGAAAATTTACCACTAAAATAAAGTAGAATATGTCACGAAAAAACAATATCAGAAACGGAATAATCGGTAAAAACAGCTCAGAGTTATTAATGCATAAAGTGACAGTAGTCAGAATTGCAAAAAAGGGTTCAGTCCATAAGGGGTTAAATGGTCACAGAGCATTTCACAAATTTTGTGCAGGTACACATTTTCAGAAATTTTACTCTTCACATGCACCATAAAGCTAAGCTAAGTCTGGGCTGGTGTAGTTTAGAGACATTTCAGTGGCTTTGCGCCTTTTTTTTTGCACCTTTTCACAAAAAGGCGCAGTTCATAAACCCCTTCCATATCATATGTATTTCCAAAATCAGTGGATTGCAACTCAAAATCAGCAGAAATGTGTAAACCAAAAGGTGTAAAAAAAATGCGCAATTAACCCCTTAAGGACGCAGGACGTAAATGTACGTCCTGGTGAGGTGGTACTTAACGCACCAGGACGTACATTTACGTCCTGTGCATAACCGCGGGCATCAGAGCGATGCCCGTGTCATGCGCGGCTGATCCCGGCTGCTGATCGCAGCCAGGGACCCGCCGGCAATGGCCGACGCCCGCGATCTCGTGGGCGTCCGCCATTAACCCCTCAGGTGCCGGGATCAATACAGATCCCGGCATCTGCGGCAGTTCGCGATTTAAATGAACGATCGGATCGCCCGCAGCGCTGCTGCGGGGATCCGATCTTTCATAACGCCGCATGGAGGTCCCCTCTCCTTCCTCCGTGCGGCTCCCGGCATCTCCTGCTCTGGTCTGAGATCGAGCAGACCAGAGCAGGAGATGACCGATAATACTGATCTGTTCTATGTCCTATACATAGAACAGATCAGTATTAGCAATCATGGTATTGCTATGAATAGTCCCCTATGGGGACTATTCAAGTGTAAAAAAAAATGTAAAAAAATGTAAAAGTAAAAGTAAAAAAAAAGTGAAAAATCCCCTCCCCCAATAAAAAAGTTAAACGTCCGTTTTTTCCTATTTTACCCCCAAAAAGCGTAAAAAATATTTTTTATAGACATATTTGGTATCGCCGCGTGCGTAAATGTCCGAACTATTAAAATAAAATGTTAATGATCCCCTACGGTGAACGGCGTGAACGGAAAAAAAAAAGTCCAAAATTCCTACTTTTTTAATACATTTTATTTTAAAAAAAATTATAAAAAATGTATTAAAAGTTTTTTATATGCAAATGTGGTATCAAAAAAAAGTACAGGGGCGATATGGGTGTTAGAATTGTTAATATAGCGCTGCCAAGCTGACCGCAGACAGCGCTGTCAAAGACCATCAGTGACACATCACTAGTATGGACGGTCACGTGGGTACACGGACCTATGGAAGAAGGGGAGGAGGATACCAGTTTACAAGCACTGAAAGGATGAGGAAGGATTTGTGGAATAAATGAATTGTAAATTAATGGAGGGTGGGATCAGTTAGAAATAGACAGATCTAGGTATAATAGTTGGATGGAGAATATGGGATAGGGAGTGTAGACATATGGTTGGAATGACAATAAAAGTGACAATATATGCAATAAAAGATATATAATACATAAAAAAAAATACCAGCATACTAAATATATACATATTGACACTAATGGATGGTAAGTAGAGGGAAGGGAATACAGTCACTGTTGAATAAAAAAGTTAAACGTCCGTTTTTTCCTATTTTACCCCCAAAAAGCGTAAAAAATATTTTTTATAGACATATTTGGTATCGCCGCGTGCGTAAATGTCCGAACTATTAAAATAAAATGTTAATGATCCCCTACGGTGAACGGCGTGAACGGAAAAAAAAAAGTCCAAAATTCCTACTTTTTTAATACATTTTATTTAAAAAAAAATTATAAAAAATGTATTAAAAGTTTTTTATATGCAAATGTGGTATCAAAAAAAAGTACAGATCATGGCGCAAAAAATGAGCCCCCATACCGCCACTTATACGGAAAAATAAAAAAGTTAGAGGTCATCAAAATAAAGGGATTATAAATGTACTAATTTGGTTAAAAAGTTTGTGATTTTTTTTAAGCGCAACAATAATATAAAAGTATGTAATAATGGGTATCATTTTAATCGTATTGACCCTCAGAATAAAGAACACATGTCATTTTTACCATAAATTGTACGGCGTGAAAACAAAACCTTCCAAAATTAGCAAAATTGCGTTTTTCGTTTTAATTTCCCCACAAAAATAGTGTTTTTTGGTTGCGCCATACATTTTATGATATAATGAGTGATGTCATTACAAAGGACAACTGGTCGCGCAAAAAACAAGCCCTCATACTAGTCTGTGGATGAAAATATAAAAGAGTTATGATTTTTAGAAGGCGAGGAGGAAAAAATGAAAACGTAAAAATTAAATTGTCTGAGTCCTTAAGGCCAAAATGGGCTGAGTCCTTAAGGGGTTAAACCCTGCTTGCGCCTTTTGTGTGCCTTTGCTACACACAAAAAAAACCAGTCTAAAGACAATGATAAATGTAGGCCACAGTCTCTTTTAAATGCTGGAATCACACGCTGCCGGGTGACACATGACTGATACAAATGTAAACAGAGTGATGTGGCTACTATAAGTAGTAGCCTTAGTTTGGTGTCCATTCCTAGTTACATGTAAACAAGAAAAATAGAAGAGGTGAAAGGAGATTGTAGATTGCTATAGGGGAGAAGACAATGTGGTAGCGCAGGTCAGTGATATCGTCACTAAAGGGTCAGCGCTGTCATAGTACAAAAGTAACCACAGTTTGTACTCCTATTAGTTTGCTAATATAAGAAGGGAAGTGCTGTAGCGCAGATCAGGGCTGACAGCGCCGATCAATGCTGTCAGAAGGTGCCCTTAATGCAGGGGCGATATGGGTGTTAGAATTGTTAATATAGCGCTGCCAAGCTGACCGCAGACAGCGCTGTCAAAGACCATCAGTGACACATCACTAGTATGGACGGTCACGTGGGTACACGGACCAATGGAAGAAGGGGAGGAGGATACCAGTTTACAAGCACTGAAAGGATGAGGAAGGATTTGTGGAATAAATGAATTGTAAATTAATGGAGGGTGGGATCAGTTAGAAATAGACAGATCTAGGTATAATAGTTGGATGGAGAATATGGGATAGGGAGTGTAGACATATGGTTGGAATGACAATAAAAGTGACAATATATGCAATAAAAGATATATAATACATAAAAAAAAATACCAGCATACTAAATATATACATATTGACACTAATGGATGGTAAGTAGAGGGAAGGGAATACAGTCACTGTTGAAAACTGAAGCCACAGGACCATACGATTGGCTATGTTCTAGGTCTGGGAGACTGTATAGAACAGTATGGGCCATAATGTATCAAATAGCTTAGCTCTCGTTTTCGATGTATTCATTGAGGCCTAGCGGAAGTAAGGTCTTCAGTTAATAAATTCAGAAGTTCTCCCGTTTGCGTAGAGTCTCGAAATGCTTACTTCTATCCTTGGAAATGTGCTCTATGGGTGTCCGTTTGAATTCAGAAAACTTGTACTTGCGAGATATACTGTGTAGGTTGAAACCTTTTTGTGACGTTCGCTCTGTGTTTATTTACCTGGGATCTCAGAGGCTGAATTGTGTTGCCCACATACTACAGATTACATGTGCATTCCAAGAGATACACCACAAATTCTGCACCATAGTTCAAGAAGGATTGTATGTGGTAATAAAGTTGCTAGGTAATCCTGTTTGTTTGGTTTTGGTAGTCTTGGGTTGAAGGCAAGTGTTTTGATCCAGAAGGCCTGTTTTATGGTAGCTGTGGAGTTCTATATCTGGACAAAAATCCAGCAGATCTTCTTATGGGATAGTACATCTGGTAAACTGGGTGCATTAATGTGTCAATAGTAAAAACAAGGGGCAGTTCTGCTCACCTTTTGTGGTTGTGTATCAGACACAACCACCTATTGTAGCATAGAGTAACGGTGCAGCCGCCAGGGTATCAGCAATCAGGCACTTCTCACCGATTGGGAATGCATCAGGATTGGGTTTCAAGAAGATCCGGGTATCCTCAGCGCAATCCATTCACAGTAAAATCACAGTACACCATCTTTACATATAGACAGATGAGGCAGAAAAAAGACAGTTTGGCGGAGGCGCTGCACAACAAGAACATGAAGCGAGGATACGAGCAGCACAGGACAATAAAATGTTTTTATTGGTATAACGGGGACAACGCGTTTCGGCATGAACTCATGCCTTCCTCAGGTCCACTTACAATGAATGCACATCCTAGGATGTTGATTCCTAGGATGTGCATGCATTGTAAGTGGACCTGAGGAAGGCATGAGTTCATGCCGAAATGCGTTGTCTCCGTTATACCAATAAAAACATTTTATTGTCCTGTGCTGCTCGAGTCCTCGCTTCATGTTCTTGTTGTGCAGCGCCTCCGCCAAACCAGATTTTTTCTGCCTCATCTGTCTACCAATACTATCGGTCCCCATTATTGGGGTCTGATACCGGTAGGAGTGCAGCAGCCAACCATCGCCATTGACCCAACCCGTGCTGATCGCCGCAACCAACCAATAATCGTTTGTACAAGGTGGGTATCTCCCTGTGGTGTGGTGAAGGGCACCATCAGGGAGCACCCCCTGTGTTTTTTTATCCTTCTCCAATCTTTACATATAGAAAGAGACTGCTCAGGTCTCGAAACACATCTGTTTACTATCATAATAATGTACAACCTTCTTACACATTGCGTACAGTGATTCTACTGTGAACGGATTGCGCCGATGGTACCTGGATCTTCTTGAAACCCAATTGTAACACTGACGTTTCAGAAGACAGGAACCCCGGTGGATGTGGATCCGCTGGACCTGTGTGGTAGAGGACTCGGACCGTACCAGGGAGCGGAGTCTAAGGTGCCGCTAGTTTTCAACAGAGCCCACCGCAAAGCAGGATGGACTTGCTGAGGCAGGCAGCACCCAGGTCGCTACCCCTGGCAAGGCTCGACCACACAGGTGGCTAAGGAGAAGCGAGGCACAGGAGGGATAAGGCAGCTGGTAGTCAGGATAGCAGAAGGTCAGGCAGGCGGCACAGTAGCGTAGTCAGGAACGTAGCAAATGGTCAGTAGGCAGGCGGCAGAGGAGCAAGGTCAGGTCACGGAGCAAAGGATCAGATACACAGCAAGGCAAATACAGGAATGCTTTCTCTCAGGCTCAAGGCAACAAAGATCTGGCAGTCAGGAGGGTGGAGGAATTTATCAATAAGCAACAGGTGAATTACACTAATAAGCGCACTGGCCCTTGAAATCTTGAAGCTCCGGTAAGCACATGCCCTAGGGGACGGGGACACGCGTGCCGGAGCAGAGAGGCAGAGGTGGGGGCAGGAAAAACTGTGATGGACTGGGGTTCGCATGCGGGCGTGTCCCGCGATTCGAGTCCCAGCCCCGTCGGCAGCAGCAGGTATTGGGACCATGATCTCACGGCCAGCATGTGCGGCTGGAGTGCATAACGTAACACCAATCCTTATGGTAGCTGTGTGATACTAATGATTTTGGGTAGCCTTCAGCTAAATTTCTTGTGGTCAGAACTTGGCTTTGTTTGTGGAAGTCCTCAGGTTTAGTGCAGTTTCTCCTGATTCTTTTATAATGTCCAAAGGGTATTAGTCAGCCATTTAGTGTGGTGTGAACTTAAAAAAATCAAGATAGCTATTGCTAGCAACAGATTTGAAGAAGGTTGAAGTATTGATAATCTTGTCCGTGGTATGAAAGAACACTACATCCAAAAATTCTGCGTCGATGGTTGTTATTGTATGAGTTCCAGACCCCAAGTATTAGAGTTTATAGTGGACACAAACATATGGCGCTCTTCTTGGTTACCATCCCAGATAATAAAAACATCATCAATGTATCTTCTATAGGGAACACAATGATGAAATAGTGTATTGGTGTAAATGTGGTCTCTCTTGAACAGGGCCATGAGCAGGTTTGCAAAACTTGGCGTTAAACAAGTGTCCATAGCAATCCCCCATTTTTAGATGTGTATCTGTCCCTTGGAATTGTAGTAATTGTGTTTGAGTATGAAGTTGATACTGTCTTGAATGAAATCACATTGTTCCGGGGTGATGCCTGGGATTAGTTTGAGGTAGTGAAAAATAGCATTGACACACAGTTCATGATCTATTATGGTGTATAGGGAAGTTATGTCCATAGTCAGGAAGGTGTAATTATCTTTCAAGGTTCATTAATGATAGTACTGATGAAATCTGGGGTATCTTGTGTGTAGGAAGGTATCTCTGATATATTTTTGTAAAAGGATGTCAATATGCTGTGTCAGGTTGGATGTAAGTGAATTAATACCTGATATGATTGGCCTACCAGGTGGGTTTGTGGTGTTTTTATGAACTTTGGGGAGGTTGTAGAATAATGAGGTGTCCAGTTCATTAATACTGATTAAGTCAAGCTAATGTTTGGTAAGAACTCTATCGTAGAAATTTTTAGCCAGGAGGGATTTTAGATCAGCTTGGTAAGTTTTTGTGGGGTTGTGGCTTAAGGTGGTATAGAATTTACTTTCAGAGAGTAATCTGGTGGCCTCCTTGACATATCCCTCCCACCTTGTCTGCAGCCTTAATAATAATGTCCATGTCACTTGACAGATTCTTTACAGCCACCCTCTGTGAATGAGTTAGATTTGGTTTATGAGCAAGGTCTTTCTGGGAGCATAGGGCCTCGAAATCCTTAGATACTCCTTTCAAGGAATTACCACGGTGGTGGGTGGGTAAAAAGTGGATATTCCTGGTACATGGAGGAGGCTCTAGCATTGTGTTGTGTTTGGATGTAGAGGTAGTGGAAGATGTAATTTTATTATTAATGGACAATAAATTGAAATATCCTTTGTGTTAGTTTTCTAACATAAGCATTTAAAGTTAAATGGGCACTGTCATGAAATAAAAAAATTGATATGTTGTAGTACTTAAGTACTACAACATATCTCTAATATAGTTTAATTAAAAAAAGTGATTTTAAACCAGTTTAAAATCACTTTTAAATTCGGCCACTAGGGGTCGCCCTCCTAGTGGCCGAATGCATTCGGCAGTGACGTCACTACAGAATTTCGTCTCATTTGAGCCTGGCAAATGAGTCGAAATTCCAGTCACTGCGGTGCTCGCTCCCGCCTGTCAATCAAACAGGCGAGAGCGAGCACAGTGAAATCCAGGGCTGCGCATTGGCTCCCTGGACTCTCACACTGGCCGCCTCCCTGCTGCATATTCTCCCTGCAGCAGGGAGGCACATGGCTCTTACCTCTCCTTACAGCCGTGGCTCCTATGGGGATACGCCGCCTCCTCGCTGCTGTGTCCTGTCATTACCAGGAGCGCGTTATAAAGAGAGGGGGGCGCCATTTACAGGAGGGCCCATCCTACACTGAGCAACAAGCGTGTGCCTGGCTTCCTGTCATGCTCCTACACTCTGGTAACTCTCTCTATGGTTCTGGAGGACTTTCAATCCTCCAGAAACATAGAGACAGTTTCCAGAGTGTACGGGCATGACAGGAAGCCGGGCATACACTTGTTGCTTGCTACGGACCCCCGCTCATGGTCCGGCACAGGTGAGGGGGAGGGGGGGCGATATTGGTCGGGGGCTGGGTGTCTTCCAACACAGGGTGCCTCCAGTTGTTTCCCCACTACAACTCCCAGCATGCCCTGACAGCAAATAGATGTCAGGGCATGCTGGGAGTTGTAGTGGTGAAACAGCTGGAGGCACCCTGTCAGGAGAACTATGGGCGGAACTCGGCCCCCAGCAGGCATCAGTGACGTGGTGCCTGCTGGGGAAGTCTGCCTGGTAGTGAGCACACTACCAGGCAGACAAAATGGCATTTTTAAGATAATAAAAAAAAAAAATAAAGGCAGGGAGGGGGTTAGGGATAGATGGGCAATAGGCAGGGACAGAAAAAAAAAAGAGGATGGTGGGAGCTACCCTTTAAACATATTTGTAAATTACTTCTATTAAAAAAAATCTTAATCCTTCCAGTACTTATTAGCTGCTGAATGCTACAGAGGAAATTCCTTTCTTTTTGGAACACTGATGATATCACGAGCACAGTCCTCTCTGCTGACATCTCTGTCCATTTTAGCAACCATGCATAGGAGACGTATGCTAAGGGCAGCATGGTGGCTCAGTGGTTAGCACTGCTGCCTTGCAGTGCTGGGGACTTTGGTTCAAATCCCACTAAGGACAACAATAAATAAAGCATTATTATTATTATAATAACGTCAGCAGAGAGAACTGTGCTCGTGATGTCATCAAAGAGCATTCCAAAAAGAAAAGAATTTCCTCTGTAGTATTCAGCAGCTAATAAGTACAGGAAGGATTAAGATTTTTTAATAGAAGTAATTTACAAATATGTTTAACTTTCTGCCACCAGTTGATTTAAAAGAAAAAGGTTTTCACCGGAGTACCCCTTTAAGTCCAAAAAAAGGTCAAAACTTTACGACCTACTTGTGGGACAAAATGACAGTCCCTTTCGTAGGACACTTAGCTTGATGGGAGTTAGGACTTTGCTTGCTAGATTGAAGATTTTAATGGTATTTAAATCGGTATCTCCTGACTCATGTTCTGCTGGTCCAGCCTGTTTCTTTTTTCTCTTTCTTATGTGTACCCCCTCTTCGTCCCCTTATAGTTTTCTTTTTAGTGTGTGTGTGGGGGGGGGGGGGGGGTTCGGTGGATCTCTTCTACAGGGGTTCTGCTGATAGTGGTCGGCTTGGCAGGAGTTAGGGTTGGGGAAGTCCTAAAAAAGACACATAATCACAGAAAAAGGGGGTGGCTATAGGTGAATTCGGAAAGGTCTCGGAAAAAGGAATAGAGTTCACAGAAGGTGTGTGAAATAGATATTGTTAATCAAAGGAGTGTGAGTGAGATGGAGGTTGTTCATGGAGAGTTAGAAGTGAGTATTCTAAGGAGATATCTGATTAATCATTTTCTATGTGGAATCAACCCGTTGGAAGTGTTAGATTCGAGCAGGAGTTATCTCGGACATATTGCAAAAGTTCTTTAAGAATGAGATCTTCATTTTGGGTGGTTGGTGGTTTTATGATTGGATCAATTGGTGTTTTATGATTGGACCACAAGGGATTGTATGGCGTGGTTTGGGGACTGGTGGTTGTTGTGTGTCCCTTGGTTTTGGTGAGTGTACAGTAGGTTAAGATAGTATATTATTTTGTATATTATTTGAAATAGGGGCCTTAGGTGTTAAGGAAAGTTGTGAATTGGCTCCTTTATATCCTTTGTTTTTCTTGTTGAATGGTTTTGGTTTAGGTTGTGGCAGATTGGTAGGAGCTTTCCTCTCCCGTGGTTTGTCTTTTTTCAACCAAAATTTGACATTGACTCCTATCTCTGTTGAGTTGGCCTAGTTTGTTTGAAACCACCTCTTTCTGATGTTTGTGTAGTTTGTTGGAGATCCCCATATACCACCTGGAATATTCTGGGAGATGTATGTAATCTTGTAAGCGTGTAATGCATCCATCAATTTTGTCTGCATGGGTATGGACCAGGCTATCCCTTTTGTCAATGAGAATTTCGATCAGGAGAAACTGCAATTTCGATCAGGAGGACTTACACAAACAAAGCCAAGTTCTTACCAAAATGTTTTAGCTAAAGGCTACTCCAAATCATTAGTATCACACAGCTACCATAAGGCTAAGCTTCCACTTTTTTTTTTTTTTTTGGGGGGCATATTGCCCAAAAAAAAACACCAAAATGGCCCCATGGCGTTTTTCCGTGGGAAAAACGCTGTGGGCAGATATTTGCAGGGATTCAATGCATTACTGGGTTTGGTGTTTTTTTCCCCTGACCCAGGCGTTTTGCTGCAATCTGGCAGTTTTTCCAAATCACAGCAATGCTGATTTTAAGCACAAATTCTATAGTTTCAGCATCCTCGGAGAGAAGGAGTGATCCCTACTTCCCTCCACAGCTGTACAGCATTTTCCAACAAAACAAAATGTCCCTGCACAGATCGGGATGTCAGCTTTGCTCGCGGCTACAGAGCTGGGAGAACAGCTGATGCTGAGCAGTAGATATACATCATATATCTACTGCCCAGCAAGAACTTACAGTGAGCCTGCAATGTGTATACAATATACACATTGCTGGCTCACTTAACCCCTCACTGAGCTGAGCGCTATGCACCCGCCCAGTAAGGAACAAGTTAACTTACACTGCTGGACAGTGTAGGTTAACCCTTTGGATGGTATACACTATATACAGCTATCTATAGATAGCTGTATATAGTGTATACAGAAGACTAGGTCCAGTTAGCATCACTAAGGGGAGGAGTTACACTGACCCGTCAGGGAGTGAAGTGACATTAGGGGGCGGAGCTACAGATGAGAGCCAGGCTGGTAAAGGGTGTGAGGCTCTGTTCCCATTCTACGTTTTGTATGATGTGAACAGACCCTTCTGCCAGTGTCTTCCCAGACAGGGAGACTCCAGCTGTTGCTAAACTACAACTCCCAGCATGCCCAGACAGCAAAAGGCTGTCTGGGCATGCTGGGAGTTGTAGTTGTGCAACAATTGGAGGCTCTCTGTTTAGGAAGACATTGCCCTATGGGTGCTCTCCCCAGCGGAGAGTGCCAAAAATGTCCTAAATGTTTCTTCTCGTTTCAGATTAGTGTATACAGAGGATTACAGCAGATTTGGTGGATTACCGTGGAGGAACTGGATTTTTTTATTTTAATAAAATGGTTAAAGAGGACTGTGGAGAAGTATTTTTTTTTTTAAATAAAAACTTTTAAAATGTGTCATGTTTTTTTAATTGAATTTTCAGGCTTAGTAGTGGAAGATGTCTAATAGACGGAATCCATTACTAAACCGGGGCTTAGCGTTAGCCCCCAAAACAGCTAGCGCTAACCCCCAATTATTACCCCAGTACCCACCGCCACAGGGGTGATGGGAAGAGCAGGTACCAACAGGCCCGGAGCGTGAGAAATGGCTGTAACAGGCTGCCGTTATTTAGGCTGGGGAGGGCAAGTAAGAATGGTCTTCGCCCAACCTGGTAATGTCAGGCTGTTGCTGCTTGGTTGGTATCTGGCTGAGAATAAAAATACAGGGAACCCTATGCGGTTTTTTTTTTCAAGCATAGGGTTCCCCATATTTTCATTCTCAGTCAGATACCAACCAAGCAGCAACAGCTTGACGTTACCAGGGTGGGTGAGGACCATTGTTACTGGCCCTCCCCAGCCTAAATAACGCCAGCCTGTTACCGCATAGCCCAGGAGCGCCATTTTTGATGCTCCAGGCCTATTAGTACCGGCTCTTCCCGGTACCCCTGTGGCGGTGGGTACCGGGGTAATATTTAGGGGTTAGCGCTAGCTGTTTTTTGGCGCTAATGCTAAGCCTCGGCTTAGTAATGGATTCCGTCAATAAGTCGGCTACCACTAAGCCTGAAAATTTTATAAAAAAAAAAAAAGACGACACATTGGAAAAATGATTTTATTTTAAAAAACAATCCCCCACAGCCCTCGCTAAGTATTTTATTAAAAGAAAAAAATACAGTTCATCCGCAGTAATCCACTGAATCTGCCGTGATCCTCTGCATACACAAATCTGAAATAAGAAATAAGAAACACAAAAAATGGGTTAGGACATTTATGGTGCTCATTGCTGGGGAGAGCACCCATAGTGCAATGTCTTCCCAAAACAGAGAGCTTCCAATTGTTGCAAAACTACAACTCCCAGCATCCCGTCTGTAAGTCCGCCCCTAATGGCATCATCACTAGGGGGCGGGGCTACACTGACCCGGCAGGGACAGGGAGCGAGGGAGGTAAGTGGATCTTGTCTTCTGTATACAGTATATACAGCTATTTATAGATAGCTGTATATCCTGTATACTGCCCAAAGGGGCTATAGGAGCAGGGAGTCCTGGCAGTATAGTGATGGGATACCTGGCTCCTGTATAGTATACACGGGTACACTATGAACCCCTGTATACTATACGGCTGGGGGAGGTGAGTAGTGATGCTATACATCACTCCTCATCTCCTTACACTCTGGACTGGGTGCTCAGAATCCGACCTACAGAGTGGTACCCTGAAGACAGTGAGAAAACTGCCACAGGATACAAAATTGGCTGTTATCACACACATGAAAAAACACCAGAAAAATCACCAGAAAACTGCCAAAACGAAGGAAAAGGCTGTGGCAGTTTTTCTGGCTTTTTTTTTTAGGTGTAAAAGAACAAAAAACAACTAATGGAAACTTAGCCTAAAGCAGGCCTTCTGGATCAAAAACTTGCCTTCAACCCAAAACTACCAATACCAAACAAACACAAAAAAACATACATCCTTCCTTCCTTCAGTTGTTGGGAGCTATAGATGTGGCAATTCACAATGCAAATGCTGCCAAAACATTAATCATGGGAGAAAATATTTTAAGTGCAACCCCACTGGGGAAGTCTTTCCAATTAAATCCTTCAAAAAACGTGGCATCGAATTTGTATGTATCTCTTGGAATGCACATGTAATCTACAGTATGCGGGCAGCACAATTCAGCCTCTGAGAAATAAACACAGAGCGAATTTCACAAAAGGTTTCAACCTACACGGTGTATCTTGCCACATTGCCAGTAATCATGAGTGCAAGTGTTCCTAATTCCAACTGACACCCATTGAACAAATTCCAAAGGATAGAAGTCAGCGTTTCGAGACACCATGCAAACGGGAGAATGAATGGATTTATAAACTGAAAACCTTACTTCCGCTGGGCCTCAATGAATTCATCGAAAACGTGAGCTAAGCTACTCGATACATTATGGCCCATACTGTTGCCAGGGCCGGTTTTAGGGGGGGCAACCTGGGCAATTGCCCAGGGCCCCCATGTCCAAAGGGGCCCCCTGAACTCTAGAGGAACATTACTGCGATTTGCGCAAAATCGCGGTAAAATCACGGCAAAAATGCATCAGACTACAGTAATGTGAGAGTGGCCCTGTGGGAGCCTGGGCTTTAGAGAGCCCACAGAGCAGAATAGGCACTCACACTGTATGGTAAAGGACGTTCCTGACTATGTCATCGCAGGTCCTTTACCATACAGTGTACAAAGAGGAGGAGGTAATAGGGAAAAGCATGGGGGGAGGGGGCTGTGAGGAAGGTGGGGAGCAGTGGCGCTGTGACCAGGGTGCGGACCGCACCGGGTGACATCATCCTGATGGGGTGACACCAGGTATGCCCCCAGTCCTCACTTGCGCTGTCTCTGTACTAGCAGCCCCCCCGTCATCACTTGCGCTGTCTCTGTAGTAGCAGCCCCCCCTTCACTTGCGCTGTCTCCGTGCTAGTAGCACCATCCCCCCCCCCCCGTCACCTGCACAATGAACCGGCCTGCGCCCCCACGTCTTCTGTTGCGCCGGCCCGACATCCCTCCGCAGAGCCGCGCAGGAGGACGTGACGTCACTCGCAGAGCGCCCGGAGAGAAGGAGCGCTGCACTGCGCTGGATGGGTGATTGAGTGTGTGTCTGTCCCTCTCGGTTTGTGTGTCTCTGTGTGTGCGTGACTGTGTGTGACTCTCTGTGTGTGACTGTGTGTGTGACTGTGTGCGACTCTGTGTGACTGTGTGTGTGACTGTGTGTGTGTGTGTTACTGTCTGTGTGACTGTGTGTGTGACTCTCTGTCTGTGTGTGTGTATGTGTCTCTGTGTGTGTGTGTCTGTCTGACGCTATCTGTGTCTGTGTGTGACTGTCTGTGTGTGACTGTGTGTGACACTGTGTGTGTGTGACTGCGTGTGACTCGTGTCTGTGTGTTTCTCTGTCTGTGAGTGTGTGTCTCTCTGACTGTGTGTGTGTCTCTTTCTCTATCTGTGTGTGTGTCTCTTTGTTGTGTGTGTGTTTTTTTTGTGTGTGGGGGGAGGGGGGGTTTGTTTGAACCAGCGATCTAATGTGGGGAGACTTTGACCTATTGTGGGGAACATGCAAGGGAACCTGCGGCCTAATGGGGGGAAACTACTACCAAATGTGGGGAATCTATGCTACCTAATGTGGGGAAACTGCTCGGTAATGTTGGAAAATTGCTACCTAATGTGGGAAAACTGCTACCTAATGTGGGAAAACTTCTACCTAATGTTGGAAAACTGCTACCTAATGTGGGAAAACTGCTACCTAATGTGGGGAATCTGTGCTACCTAATGTGGGGAAACGGCTACCTAATGTGTGGAATCTGTTCTACCTAATGTGTGGAATCTGTGCTACCTAATGTGGGGAATCACTACCTAATGTGGGGTAACTGCTACCTACCTAATGTGGGGGAACTGCTACCAACCTTAAGTGGGGGAACTGCTGCCTACCTAATGCTCCCCCCCTGTCAGTAGCACCCTCATCATCCACCAGCAAACCCCCCCAGCAGCTGCACCTCCATCAGCAGATCCTGATGGTGGATGATGGGGGTGCTCCTGCCAGGAGGATGATCCTGCCGATGGATGATGGGGGTGATACTGCCAGGGGGGGATGGCCAGTATCACCCTCATCATCCTCCAGCAACACCCCCCCCCCCCAGTACTAGCACCCCCATCATCCACTAGCAACACCACCAGATTTATATTCAGAGGGTACAGTATGTGGCAGATTTATATTCAGAGTGTACAGTATGTGTTGTATTATATTCAGAATGTACAGTGTGTGGTAGTATTATATTCAGTGGGTACGGTGTATGGAAGGTTTATAATCAAAGAGTATAGTGTATAGTAGTATTATATTTAGAGGATACAGTGTCTGTCAGGTTTATAATATTACTTGTTTTCATATAGAGGATGAGAATTAGCTGACATAGTGAGGAGACGTCTGGGCGTCATGTTCTGCAGACAGAAGTTTAACTGGACCAGGCGGTATGTACCATCTGAATTAGATAAGGGAAGACTATAAAGAAGACGTCACCTGTAGTCACTGATATCATTGTACATACTCCTCACTATGTCCTATCAGAGCTATAGTCGCTTGTCAGTTCTACAGTTATGATGAGTGAAACTACAACTCCCAGCATAACCTCACCACTGCTCAAAGGAGTACTCTACTGGAAAAAAAAATGTTTAATCAACTGGTGCTACAAAGTTAAACAGATTTATAAATTACTTCTACTTAAAAATCTGAATCCTTCCAGTACTTATTAGCTGCTGTATAAGTGATTCACAGGAAGTTCTTTTCTTTTTTAATTTATTTTCTGTCTGACACCTGTGCTCTGTGCTGACACCTCTGTCCATGTCAAGAACTGTCCATAGTAGGAGCAAATCCCCATTGCAAACCTATCCTGCTCTGGACAGTTCCTAACATGGACAGACAGAGCTTTTTTAACACTTTCCTATTCTGTGGCAACTGGTATATCTGATTATTATACTGGAATTTCTCACAATGCGCTACACCAGTGGTGTCTGTCACAACAGGCTAAAAACTTACTGAGCGGGGGGGGGGGGGGGGTCTGGGGAGTAAGGTATGGGGTGACATCATTTTCTACCGCACTGGGTGACACCAACCCTAGCAATGCCACTGGTGGGGAGACCAGTACATGTGATGAGGGGCATATAAACTGTATATAGGGGTAAAGTTATAGGAAGCAGTGTATGATGGGAGAAGGGGGCCAAAGGGAGCAGTATATGTGATAGGGGGCCATAGGGAGTGTTACGCCGAGCGCTCCGGGTTCCCGCTCCTCCCCGGAGCGCTCGCTTCACCTCCTCCGCTGCAGCGCCCCGGTCACGTCCTCTGACCCGGGGCGCTGCGATCCTGCTGCTAGCCGGGATGCGATTCGCGATGCGGGTAGCGCCCGCTCGCGATGCGCACCCCGGCTCTCCTACCTGACTCGCTCCCCGTCTGTTCTGTCCCGGCGCGCGCGGCCCCGCTCCCTAGGGCGCGCGCGCGCCGGGTCTCTGCGATTTAAAGGGCCACTGCGCCGCTGATTGGCGCAGTGGTTCCAATTAGAGTTATCACCTGTGCACTCCCTATATTACCTCACTTCCCTTGCACTCCCTTGCCGGATCTTGTTGCCTTAGTGCCAGTGAAAGCGTTCCTTGTGTGTCCCTTGCCAGTGTTTCCAGACCTTCTGCCGTTGCCCCTGACTACGATCCTTGCTGCCTGCCCCGACCTTCTGCTACGTCCGACCTTGCTTCTGCCTACTCCCTTGTACCGCGCCTATCTTCAGCAGCCAGAGAGGTGAGCCGTTGCTAGTGGATACGACCTGGTCACTACCGCCGCAGCAAGACCATCCCGCTTTGCGGCGGGCTCTGGTGAAAACCAGTAGTGGCTTAGAACCGGTCCACTAGCACGGTCCACGCCAATCCCTCTCTGGCACAGAGGGTCCACTACCTGCCAGCCGGCATCGTGACAGTAGATCCGGCCATGGATCCCGCTGAAGTTCCTCTGCCAGTTGTCGCTGACCTCACCACGGTGGTCGCCCAGCAGTCACAACAGATTGCGCAACAAGGCCAACAGCTGTCTCAACTGACCGTTATGCTACAACAGTTGCTACCACAGCTTCAGCAGTCATCTCCTCCGCCAGCTCCTGCACCTCCTCCGCAGCGAGTGGCCGCTCCTGGGATACGCTTATCCTTGCCGGATAAGTTTGATGGGGACTCTAAGTTTTGCCGTGGCTTCCTTTCCCAATGTTCCCTGCATCTTGAGATGATGTCGGACCTGTTTCCCACTGAAAGGTCTAAGGTGGCTTTCGTAGTCAGTCTTCTGTCCGGAAAAGCCCTGTCATGGGCCACACCGCTCTGGGACCGCAATGACCCCGTCACTGCCTCAGTACACTCCTTCTTCTCGGAAATCCGAAGTGTCTTTGAGGAACCTGCCCGAGCCTCTTCTGCTGAGACTGCCCTGTTGAACCTGGTCCAGGGTAATTCTTCCGTTGGCGAGTATGCCGTACAATTCCGTACACTTGCTTCAGAATTGTCCTGGAATAATGAGGCCCTCTGCGCGACCTTCAAAAAAGGCCTATCCAGCAACATTAAAGATGTTCTGGCCGCACGAGAAATTCCTGCTAATCTACATGAACTTATTCACCTAGCCACTCGCATTGACATGCGTTTTTCTGAAAGGCGTCAGGAACTCCGCCAAGATATGGACTCTGTTCGCACGAGGCGTTTCGTCTCCTCGGCTCCTCTCTCCTCTGGTCCCCTGCAATCTGTTCCTGTGCCTCCCGCCGTGGAGGCTATGCAGGTCGACCAGTCTCGCCTGACACCTCAAGAGAGGACACGACGCCGTATGGAGAACCTCTGCCTGTACTGTGCTAGTACCGAACACTTCCTGAGGGATTGTCCTATCCGTCCTCCCCGCCTGGAAAGACGTACGCTGACTCCGCACAAAGGTGAGACAGTCCTTGATGTCTACTCTGCTTCTCCACGTCTTACGGTGCCTGTGCGGATGTCTGCTTCTGCCTTCTCCTTCTCTACAGTGGCCTTCTTGGACTCTGGTTCTGCAGGAAATTTTATTTTGGCCTCTCTCGTCAACAGGTTCAACATCCCAGTGACCAGTCTCGCCAGACCCCTCTACATCAATTGTGTAAATAATGAAAGGTTGGACTGTACCATACGTTTCCGCACGGAGCCCCTTCTTATGAGCATCGGATCTCATCATGAGAGGATTGAACTTTTGGTCCTCCCCAATTGCACCTCGGAGATTCTCCTTGGACTTCCCTGGCTTCAACTTCATTCCCCAACCCTGGATTGGTCCACTGGGGAGATCAAGAGTTGGGGGTCCTCTTGTTCCAAGAACTGTCTAAAACCGGTTCCCAGTAACCCTTGCCGTAACTCTGTGGTTCCTCCAGTAACCGGTCTCCCCAAGGCCTATATGGACTTCGCGGATGTTTTCTGCAAAAAACAAGCTGAGACTCTACCTCCTCACAGGCCTTATGATTGCCCTATCGACCTCCTCCCGGGTACTACTCCACCCCGGGGCAGAATTTATCCTCTCTCTGCCCCAGAGACTCTTGCCATGTCCGAATACGTCCAGGAGAATCTAAAAAGGGGCTTTATCCGTAAATCCTCCTCTCCTGCCGGAGCCGGATTTTTCTTTGTCTCCAAAAAAGATGGCTCCCTACGTCCTTGCATTGACTACCGCGGTCTTAATAAAATCACGGTTAAGAACCGCTACCCCTTACCCCTCATCTCTGAACTCTTTGATCGCCTCCAAGGTGCCCACATCTTCACTAAATTGGACTTAAGAGGCGCCTATAACCTCATCCGCATCAGAGAGGGGGACGAGTGGAAAACGGCATTTAACACCAGAGATGGACACTTTGAGTATCTGGTCATGCCCTTTGGACTGTGCAATGCCCCTGCCGTCTTCCAAGACTTTGTCAATGAAATTTTTCGTGATCTATTATACTCCTGTGTTGTGGTATATCTGGACGATATCCTAATTTTTTCTGCCAATCTAGAGGAACACCGCCGGCATGTCCGTATGGTTCTTCAGAGACTTCGTGACAACCAACTCTATGCCAAAATTGAGAAATGTCTGTTTGAATGCCAATCTCTTCCTTTTCTAGGATATTTGGTCTCTGGCCAGGGACTACAGATGGATCCAGACAAACTCTCTGCCGTCTTAAATTGGCCACGCCCCTCCGGACTCCGTGCTATCCAACGCTTTTTGGGGTTCGCCAATTATTACAGGCAATTTATTCCACATTTTTCTACCATTGTGGCTCCTATCGTGGCTTTAACCAAGAAAAATGCTGATCCCAAGTCCTGGCCTCCTCAAGCAGAAGACTCCTTTAAACAACTCAAGTCTGCCTTTTCTTCGGCTCCCGTGCTCTCCAGACCTGACCCTTCCAAACCCTTCCTATTGGAGGTTGATGCCTCCTCAGTAGGAGCTGGAGCTGTTCTTCTACAAAAAAATCCTTCCGGGCATGCTGTCACTTGTGGTTTTTTCTCTAGGACCTTCTCTCCAGCGGAGAGGAACTACTCCATCGGGGATCGAGAGCTTCTAGCCATTAAATTAGCACTTGAGGAATGGAGGCATCTGCTGGAGGGATCAAGATTTCCTGTTATTATCTACACCGACCACAAGAACCTCTCCTACCTCCAGTCGGCCCAACGGCTGAATCCTCGCCAGGCCCGGTGGTCTCTGTTCTTTGCCCGATTTAATTTTGAGATTCACTTTCGTCCTGCCGATAAGAACATTAGAGCCGATGCTCTCTCTCGTTCCTCGGATGCCTCAGAAGTTGATCTCCCTCCGCAACACATCATTCCACCTGACTGCCTGATCTCCACTTCTCCTGCCTCCATCAGACAGACTCCTCCAGGAAAGACCTTTGTTTCTCCACGCCAACGCCTCGGAATCCTCAAATGGGGTCACTCCTCCCATCTCGCAGGTCATGCGGGCATCAAGAAATCTGTGCAACTCATCTCCCGCTTCTATTGGTGGCCGACTCTGGAGACGGATGTTGGGGACTTTGTGCGAGCCTGCACTATCTGTGCCCGGGATAAGACTCCTCGCCAGAAGCCCGCTGGTTTTCTTCATCCTCTGCCTGTCCCCGAACAGCCTTGGTCTCTGATTGGTATGGATTTTATTACTGATTTACCCCCTTCCCGTGGCAACACCGTTATTTGGGTGGTCGTTGATCGATTCTCCAAAATGGCACATTTCATTCCTCTTCCTGGTCTTCCTTCTGCGCCTCAGTTGGCTAAACAATTTTTTGTACACATTTTTCGTCTTCACGGGTTGCCTACGCAGATTGTCTCGGATAGAGGGGTCCAATTCGTGTCTAAATTCTGGAGAGCTCTCTGTAAACAACTCAAGATTAAATTAAATTTTTCCTCTGCATATCATCCCCAGTCCAATGGACAAGTAGAAAGAATTAATCAGATCCTGGGTGATTATTTGCGACATTTTGTTTCCTCCCGCCAGGATGACTGGGCAGATCTCCTTCCATGGGCCGAATTCTCGTATAACTTCAGGGTCTCTGAATCTTCCTCCAAATCCCCATTTTTCGTGGTGTACGGCCGTCACCCTCTTCCCCCCCTCCCTACCCCCTTGCCCTCTGGTCTGCCCGCTGTGGATGAAATTTCTCGTGACCTTTCCATTATATGGAGAGAGACCCAAAATTCTCTCTTACAGGCTTCTTCACGCATGAAGAGGTTCGCGGATAAGAAAAGAAGAGCTCCCCCCGTTTTTTCCCCTGGAGACAAGGTATGGCTCTCCGCTAAATATGTCCGCTTCCGTGTCCCTAGCTACAAGTTGGGACCACGCTATCTTGGTCCTTTCAAAATTCTGTGTCAAATTAATCCTGTCTCTTATAAACTTCTTCTTCCTCCTTCTCTTCGTATCCCTAATGCCTTTCACGTCTCCCTTCTCAAACCACTCATCCTCAACCGTTTTTCTCCCAAATCTGTTCCTCCCACTCCTGTTTCCGGCTCCTCGGACGTCTTCTCGGTCAAGGAGATTTTGGCTGCCAAAAAGGTCAGAGGAAAAAATTTTTTTTTAGTAGACTGGGAGGGTTGTGGTCCTGAAGAGAGATCCTGGGAACCTGAGGACAACATCCTTGACAAAAGTCTGCTCCTCAGGTTCTCAGGCTCCAAGAAGAGGGGGAGACCCAAGGGGGGGGGTACTGTTACGCCGAGCGCTCCGGGTTCCCGCTCCTCCCCGGAGCGCTCGCTTCACCTCCTCCGCTGCAGCGCCCCGGTCACGTCCTCTGACCCGGGGCGCTGCGATCCTGCTGCTAGCCGGGATGCGATTCGCGATGCGGGTAGCGCCCGCTCGCGATGCGCACCCCGGCTCTCCTACCTGACTCGCTCCCCGTCTGTTCTGTCCCGGCGCGCGCGGCCCCGCTCCCTAGGGCGCGCGCGCGCCGGGTCTCTGCGATTTAAAGGGCCACTGCGCCGCTGATTGGCGCAGTGGTTCCAATTAGAGTTATCACCTGTGCACTCCCTATATTACCTCACTTCCCTTGCACTCCCTTGCCGGATCTTGTTGCCTTAGTGCCAGTGAAAGCGTTCCTTGTGTGTCCCTTGCCAGTGTTTCCAGACCTTCTGCCGTTGCCCCTGACTACGATCCTTGCTGCCTGCCCCGACCTTCTGCTACGTCCGACCTTGCTTCTGCCTACTCCCTTGTACCGCGCCTATCTTCAGCAGCCAGAGAGGTGAGCCGTTGCTAGTGGATACGACCTGGTCACTACCGCCGCAGCAAGACCATCCCGCTTTGCGGCGGGCTCTGGTGAAAACCAGTAGTGGCTTAGAACCGGTCCACTAGCACGGTCCACGCCAATCCCTCTCTGGCACAGAGGGTCCACTACCTGCCAGCCGGCATCGTGACAGGGAGCAGTATATATGTGAAATACGGGGTCATACAGAACAGTATATGTGAAATAGGGGGACTTATGGAGCAGTATATATGTGAGATATGGGTCATACAGAACAGTATATGTGAGATAGGGGTCATACTGAGCAGTATATGTGAGATATGGGGTCATACAGAAAAGTATATATGAGAGAGGGCCATGGGGAGCAATGTGCGGAGAGAAGAGAGTCTTTTGGTCCAGTCTGGGGTCTGTACACCAAAGGTCATCACCAATGCACAGAATATCTGATCGGTGAAACTTGAACCCTGGGACCACCACCGATCATGAGGAGAGAGGTCCCTTGTCCCCCAAATGAATGGAGCAGCAGCACATGATCACCTGCAGCTCCATTTGTTCTCTATGGGACTTATAAACATTGCTGATCGCTGCACTCACATGTATGGAGACCCCATAGAGTATGAATGGAGTGACATGGGATCATGTGCTGCTGCTCCAATCACCCAGGGGTTCCAGTGGTTGGATCCTACTGATTAGATTTTTACACTGTCCCCTAGGTATGCTGTAGACATGGCAATGGAGCAGCAGCAAGCGCAGCATTAGCTAAGCAGGATTGCAGTGTAAAGGATGGGGGTTGTGTTACTATAGAGTTTTGGGTAGACTGCAGAAGGGGCCACAGATGTCTTGGTATAGTCTTTAGTCATCAGGAGACATCATCATAATTGCCTGGGCTGGATGGAGAAGAGAACATATACAATCAGAGAAGACGCCCTCTGTGGTCACTGGATTTAATAGTCCTGTGTGCTGTGACTGCTTCTGATGAGGTGAGAGCTTTTCTAACATGTCCACAATAAAAGAGTGTTTTAGGGTCTGATTTATTTTAATGGTTAAAGCGCAACTGTCGCATAAAAGTAAGTCAATAACCATCAGCACAGCCTATGAGCTGATCACTGGTATACTGCGGCCTACGAGCTGATCACTGGTATACTGCAGCCTACGAGACGAGCTGATCACTGCTCTCATCTTTAAAAAGGCCTCTGACTGGTTGCTATGGGCAACTCTACCACTGATCCTCTACACAAGTTTTCATAAATCTCCCCCTATATACCTTTGATTTGGACCCTATCATGCATTTGTGTTATGGCCTTCAGCTGAGATGCCGCACAATTCAACATGGTAATCTTTGGTCATGTGACCCATGGGCCCCATTTTTGATTTTGCCCAGGGCCACACTTAGTCTAAAACCGGCCCTGACTGTTGCATACCGACCCCCAGACCTAGAACATAGCCAATCGTATGGTCCTGTGGCTTCAGTTCTCAACAGTGACTGTATTCCCTTCCTTCTACTTACCTTCCATTAGTGTCAATATATATTATATATATATATATATATATATATATATATATATATATATATATATATATATATATATACATACACACACACACACACATTTTTTTTTTTTTTTATCTGCTGGTATTTATTATGCATTTTATATCTTATATTGCATATCTACTGTATTTTAATTGTATTTTACTGTATGCCTTTACTTCCCACCATATTGTTGCATTTCACTGTCATCCAACCATATGTCTATACTCCCTATCCGATATTCTCCACTCTACTATTATACCTGGTTATATCCATCTATTTGTAACCAATCCCACCCCCATTAATTTACAATTCATCTTACCACCGCATTCTTAAAAGCTATTTTATCCCCTCATAACTATATTCCACAAATCCTTCCTCCTACAGCCATTCATCCGTGGATACAAGTGTCTCCCTATATATTTTATTTATTCACCAGCACTTGTAAACGGATATCGTCCTTCCCTTCTTCCATTGGTTTGTATACCCATGGGTCCATTCATACTCAGGGCCGGTGCAAGGATTTCTGCCTACACAAGCAAAGCTCCATTTTGGAATTTTTTTGTGCATATGCCATTGACCGTGCAGTTTAATTAGAGGTATTATTTTTATAATTTGGACATTTCCACACGTGGCGATACCACATGTTTATTTACACTTTTTTTTATTGCACTGGGGGGAGAGTGGCCACAGAAAGGTAACCGGGACATCCTTGTGTCCCGAAAAGATCTTTCAGGACACAGGGATGTCCTGCTGAATGTGAGGGGGGAGGGGGAATTACAGTATTTATCTGCTTATAACACACACTGGCATATAACACGCACCCTCATTTTCACAGGAAAATTTGAGGGGAAAAAAATAAATGTGAAATAAATGACTATAGCTCTGAACTATATGTCTCATCATCCCCCCCTCCCAACTTTGATTCCCCTTGATCCTCAGTTTGCCCCCCCCTCCTTCCTCCCCCTTTTATCAGCCCATGTGCCATATTTACCCCCCCCCCCCCGCCTCCTTTCCAGTGTTTTCCCCTGCTCATCATTCCCACCCCCTGCTCATCATTCCCACCCCCTGCTCATCATCCTCCCCCCCTGCTCATCATCCTCCCCCCCCTGCTCATCATCCTCCCCCCCCCTGCTCATCATCCTCCCCCCCCTGCTCATCATCCTCCCCCCCCTGCTCATCATCCTCCCCCCCTGCTCATCATCCTCCCCCCCTGCTCATCATCCTCCCCCCCCTGCTCATCATCCTCCCCCCCCTGCTCATCATCCTCCCCCCCTGCTCATCATTACCCCCCCTGCTCATCATTTCCCCCCCCCCTGCTCATCATTTCCCCCCCCCTGCTCATCATTTCCCCCCCCCTGCTCATCATTACCCCCCCTGCGCCTCCTCATCATCCTCCCACCTGCTCATCATTACCCCCTGCTCATCATTCCGCCCACCCCGCTCATCATTACCCCCCCCCTGCTCATCATTACCCCCCCTGCTCATCATTACCCCCCCTGCTCATCATTACCCCCCCCCTGCTCATCATTACCCCCCCCTGCTCATCATTACCCCCCCCTGCTCATCATTCACCCCCCCTGCTCATCATTCTCCCCCCCTGCTCATCATTCTCCCCCCCTGCTCATCATTCTCCCCCCCTGCTCATCATTCTCCCCCCCTGCTCATCATTCTCCCCCCCTGCTCATCATTACCCCCCCTCTGCCTCCTCATCATCCTACCCCCTGCTCATCATTCCGCCCCCTGCTCATCATTAACCCCCCTGCTCATCATTACCCCCCTGCTCATCATTAACCCCCCCTGCCCATCATTAACCCCCCCTGCCCATCATTAACCCCCCCCTGCCCATCATTAACCCCCCCTGCCCATCATTAACCCCCCCTGCCCATCATTAACCCCCCTGCTCATCATTACCCCCTGCTCATCATTACCCCCCCTCTGCCTCATTATCCTCCCCCCTGCTCATCATTATCTTCCCCCCTGCTCATCATTATCCTCCCCCCTGCTCATCATTATCCTCCCCTCTGCTCATCATTATCCTCCCCTCTGCTCATCATTATCCTCCCCCCTGCTCATCATTACCCCCCCTGCTCATCATTATCCTCCCCCCTGCTCATCATCCTCCCCCCTGCTCATCATCCTGCTCATACTCCTCCCCTGCTCATTGCTCCCCCCTCCTCCTACTTTTTTCTATTTTTCATATTTCCTTACCTGGCCGCGCTCGGCAGGCTCAGGCGATGCGTCGGGTCATGTGGGCTGTGAGAGTGACGTCTCCTGCGGCTCCTCTGCACAGCGTCAGGGACATCACTCGTCATTTCTTGCAGCGCTGGGGTGTAATGAAGAAAACTGTGCCCTGCAGGAAATGATGAGTGACGCCCCTGACGCTGTGCAGAGGAGCCGCAGGAGACGTCACTCGTCACGTCACAGCCCACATGACCCGACGCATCACCTGAGCCTGCCGAGCGTGGCCAGGTAAGGAAATATGAAAAATAGAGAAAGCAGGAGGAGTTCGGGCCAACAGGAGCCGCCGCTGGTCACTGTTTTAAAGTGGCCGCGGCCAGGCTATCGGGGGGCCCCGATCCGCAACTCAGCAGCCCGCAGGGATGTCCAAAAAAATACAAATAAAAATAAAAAAAAAAGAGGTTCATATTTCCGCCCCACCCCCGGCTGTGGACCTGCCCGCCCCTAATCGGCCGCTTGGTCCGCCTGGTGGTTCCGCCGGGCCTGTTCATACTAGTGACGTGTCACTGATATTGTCATTGACAGCGCTACCTACGGTCAGCTCGGCAGCAAAATCTCAACAAATCTAACCTCCATTTCACCCCTGCACTAAGGGTAGCTTCTGACAGCACTGATTGGCGCAGTAAGTGCTGATCTGCCCTACAACACTTCCCTTCTTATATTAGCTATCTAGTATGAGTACAATCTGTGGTTACCAGCGCTACAGCATTGTCTTTTCCTCTATAGCAATCTACAAGCTCCTTTCACCTCTTCTATTTTCCTTGTTTACATGTAACTATGAATAAACACCAAGTGAGGCTACTACTTACTGTATCGTAGCCACTCTTTGTTTACATTTGTATCAATCAGCCTCCTTTTAACTAAGCTCTGCCAATTCATGTGTCACACGGCAACATGTGATTCCAGCATTTAAAAGAGACTGTATGTTTAACCCCTTAAGGACCAAGTCCATTTTGACCATAAAGGGGTACTCCGGTGGAATACTTTTTTTTTTTGTTATCAACTGGTGCCAGAAAGTTAAACAGATTTATAAATTACTTCTATTAAAAAAAAATATATATTTTTTTTAATTCTTTTTTGTCTTGTCCACAGTGCCCTCTGCTGACACCTGATGCCCGTATCAGGAACTGTCCAGAGCAGGAGAAAATCCCCATAGCAAACCTATGCTGCTCTGGACAGTTCCTGATACTGGCATCAGGTGTCAGCAGAGAGCACTGTGGACAAGACAAAAGAAATTCAAAAAGAAAAGAATTTCCTCTGCAGCATACAGCTGCTAAAAATTACTGGAAGGGTAAAGATTTTTTAATAGAGGTCATTTACAAATCTGTTTAACTTTCTGGCACCAGTTGATTAAAAAAGAAAATATTTTCCACCGGAGTACCTAAGGGCAGACGTTTTTTGCAAATCTGACCTCTGTCACTTTAAGCATTAATAACTCTGGGATGCTTTTATTTATGAAGTTGATTCAGAGAATTTTTTTTTCATGACATTCTACTTTTTGTTAGTAGTAAATTTTCGTCAATGCTTGAATCATTTCTTGGTGAAAAATTCAAATATTTAATGAAAAATTAGAAAATGTACTGATTGGAGATATTAGAGAGCTTCAAAGTTCCAAATTTTAACCCCTCAAGGACCAGGCCCTTTTACACCTTAGGAACAGAGTGTATTTTGAACATCTGACCACTGTCACTTTAAACATTAATAACTCTGGAATGCTTTTAGTTATCACTTTGATTCTGAGACTGTTTTTTCGTGACATATTCTACTTTATTTTGGTGGTAAATTTTCGGCATTACTTGCATCCTTTTTTGGTGAAAAATCCCAAAATTTCATGAAAATTTTGAAAATTTAGCATTTTTCTAACTTAGAAGCTCTCTATTGGGAATATCCATTTCCTTACAAGTAAATGTTATTTTTCTTCACAAATACAATATGTCCACTTTATGTTGGCATCATAAAATGGACATATTTTTGCTTTTTGAAAAAATTAGAGGGCTTCAAAGTAAAGCAGCAATTTTCAAAAATTTCATGAAAATTGCTAAATCTGAAGGGACAGATGTTACATAACTACAGCTCCCAGCACGCCTGGGCAGTCTAGGCATGCTGAAAGTTGTAGTTTGGCAACATCTGGAGGGCTACCGTTTGGGCACCACTGTAACAGTGGTCTCCAAACTGTGACCCTCCAGATGTTGCAAAATGTTGCACCCTATTTCTTTTGAGTATATTAATACCCCATATGTGGACGTAAAGGGCACTGTGGGTGCACTACAGTCCTCAGGAGGGAAGGAGCAACTTTGGGATTTTGGAGAGAGAATTTTGCTGAAATGGCAAATTTTTCATTTTCACGGACCACTGTTCAAAAAATTTGTCAGACATCTGTGGGGTGTTAATGCTCACTGAACCCCTTGTGACATTATTTGAGGGGTGTAGTTTCCTAATTGGGGTGACATGTGGGGAGGTCCACTGCTCTGGCAGCATGGGGGCTCTGTAAACGCACATGGCCTTCAATTTCAGCCAAATTTTCTCTTCCAAAAATTTTTTTAGCTCCTTCTCTTCTGAGCATCGTAGTGTGCATTTTTTTTTCTTCTTTTACCTATAACCTCTTATGAAAATAAAAAGTATGAAACAACACCAGCATGCTAGTGTAAAAAATTAAAATTTTTATACTAACATGCTTGTGTAGACCACAACTTTTCCTTTCATAAGGGGTAAATGGAGAAAAAGCCCCCCAAAATTTGTAACACAATTTCTAGCGAGTACGGAAATACCCCATATGTGGCACTAAACTGTTGCCTTGAAATATGAAAGGGTTCTGGAGTGACAAAGCGCCATGCGCATTTGAGGCCTAAATTTTAGATTTGCATAAGGGCAGACTCGGATGCAAGCATGGCGCTTGCCTTCTGCACCAAAAATACCCTACGGTAGTGTCTACCAAACATGGCGCCTCCAGCTGTTGCAAAACTCTCAGCATGCTTGGACAATGAATGGCTGTCTAGCAATACTGGGAGTTGTTGTTTTGCAACAGCTGGAGGCTCCTTTTTGGAAAACGTGCTATACGATACATTTTTCATTTTTATTGGGGGGGGGGAATGTGTAAGGGTGTGTGTATATGTAGTGTTTTACTCTATATTTTGTGTTATTGTATTGTAGTGTAGTGTTTTTAGAGTACATTCACATGGGCAGGGGAAAATTTGCCGCAGCTCAAACTTGCAGCAGGAAACTCACTGTAAACCCAACCATGTGAATGTACCCTGTACATTATGCTGTATGAACCTCCAGCTGTTGTATAACTACAACTCCCAGCATGCACTGACAGACCGTGCATGCTGTGAGTTTTAGTTTTGCCACAGCTGGAGTTTCACAATTTGGGAAACACTGAGTTAGAGAACAGACCATAATTCAGCGTTTCCCAACCAGTGTGCATCCAGCTGTTGCAAAGCTATAACTCCCAGCATGCACGGACAGCCAAAGGGCATGCTGGGAGTTATAGTTGTAGTTATGCAACAGATGAAGGTACACATCTACAACTTCAAACATGCCAATTTGTTGTCCATGCATGCTGGGAGTTGTAGTTATGCAACAGCTGGAGGCACACTTTTTCATAGATAAGATGTGCCTCCAGCTATTTCATAACTACAACCCCCAGCATGCACACACAGCAAAAGGGCATGCTGGGAGTTGTAGTTGTGCCTCCATCCCACTGATAACCCACTGATGCCGCCCAGCAGGTCATGCGATTGGTGCCACCTCACTCTTGCTGGGCAGGGGTGATTGGTCAGTCTCGGACAGCAACATTCACCCTTATGTTCCTGGTCACCGGTGACCCGTATGACCCGGAATCACCGCAAATTGTGGTGATCGCTGACATGGGGGTGGGGGGTTATCAGGACACCCCTGGGCGATATGCTAGTGTGGTGTTCCGGTACAAGTCCCCTCAGGAAGAGTCCCTGCAGTCCATAGGGCTCTCCTGCAGGGCTCCCCCCTTGCTCATCAGTTATTGCTTCTATAAATGCATTGTGTATATTATGTGCATATTGTTCGGTACGTATAAAGGTTGTACAAATGTATAAAATGTATAGGACCTTCCTGGGTCCTGTCATCTACCCAGAGTTCCCTGGGTACAGGACCTACATGCTTTGCAACCAATGGGCTTTAGTCCAGCCTCCTTAGTATATAAGGGGCTGTAGTCTCTAAATTCACTGTCTTATCTCCTGGATTTAAGCCAAGCACAATCTAAGCATATACTAATAAATTCATCTCATCCAGGCCAAAGCCTAAAGAACCTGCAGCCACTTCAAAACGAGTTATCAAGCTCTATCTACAATTCTAGTGACTGCTACTCAACTCAAGCATACAATTAGTAGCACAGTGGCCTGCATAAATATCAATACTACAAGTCCCAGAAAGCCTGTGAGGTATCCTGCATCCCGGTTGCCTTTAGAGAAACTGCATAACTGTAAAGACTGGTCCATAAGAAGTTTAAGTAAAAGTTCCAGTTATTTTCACAATTCCTGCTGTGGACATTCCTTTATTGCCTGCCGTTTCTGGGTTGGTTGTCGGCAGGGCCTTATACAGAAAACAACCACATCCTGGCGTCATGACAAATCAGGGGTTAACACCACCTTACCCCACAGGGTTAATACCACCAGACCCTGCTACACCGTTGCAACACCGCAGACACCACACTAGGGTGGTTGCTGATTCCGGAACACCGCACTTTAAATGTATGGTGCTGTGCGCTAAGATGCTCTCAGCAGCGCTGTACATTTACGGTGCATGTCCTTAAAGGGGTACTCCCACCCTTGACATCTTATCCCCTATCACGCCCCTCCCATAGACTAGTATTGAGGGGACGGGGCGTGACGTCACACGGGGGCTGAGTCCTGACGTCACGGACTTCCATTCCCGTGGTCGCGACCCAGACCCTCCAGCACTTCCGGACAAGAAACAGGTAGGTGCCGCATGCAACATTGCGGGGACCCCAGCGGCGGGACCCCCGCGATCAGACATCTTATCCCCTATCCTTTGGATAGGGGATAAGATGTCTAGGGTGGGAGTACCCCTTTAAGGGGTTAAGCATGTTTAACATATATTTAGAAACTGCATGTATTGTTTTGTTTTTGTTTTTTTTTCTTTTATTGCTTGTTATATACATTTCTTTGGATGTTTTATTCTGTTTCTAAATCTTCACCCTGACCTTTCTAACACATGTGACTTTTTGTTGCCCCACCCACTGATGGGTAGGAGCCATTTTGTTACTGTATATAAGAGAGACCATGCTGCACCTTATTTATGCCAATCTGAGGAAGAGGGATTTTACCCCAAAAATGAGTTATTGTTTTATTTTTGTAGTTTCATTAAACCAAATTGATACTTTTAAAAATATCCAAGCCTCCTGAACATTCTTCTGGGAACTCCAGCCTGACCAGCACCACATCCAGTGAGCTTTTTTTCCTATTCCTGAGCTGCAATGTGGAGAGGAGACAGGAGTGTGAGGTGATCTAAGGGAAGGCTAAAACAAATCTTCAAGCAAGCAACTGTGCCATTCTGCAAGTGTTCCATCCCCAGAAGGATTCAGAGATTTCTAATTGTGAGCATAATACCCAATGAGTCGATGGGCCATACAGAGATAGTTCATACCCTGGTGGTGTAGCATCACTTAGACACTATTAGAACCCTAGTCAGCGTGGGAGGCCTCAACATTCAGCCTAAACTCCCAAGCACAATACTACAAGTCACACGGCTCCCAAGGGTTACACTGCATCTCCTCTACTCTAATCTTCACTGTGAGGATTGTTACATCTACTACTGCCTCAGTAAAGACAGTTATCCGTAACTTGGCATCGGTTTATGTTTTTAATCCTGTGCCTAGCCCAGGAGAAGCTGTCCTATCCTCAAACAGTGTAGGTTAACGGTCCCCTGGCGTCACAAAGTAATATACCCTACCACCCAGAGTCTCTTACCATACCACAGTCTGTCTAACTCTCCATGGCTGCAACACTATAAAGTCACCTTTTGGTGGATAACTCCTCTAATTGAAACCTAAATGTTGACTAGGAAAACTTGACCTAAAAAATAAAGGTTTTCCTGGTGAATGCAAAAATGTTTTGCAAATAAAATGGACAAATTCCACATTGTAATGACAGTCATATATTTCATATAGTGGGCCTAAGGGAAACTTAGCTGGATGACATTCATGACTGGATGTGGTTTCTCTGTTTATAAAATACAATCTAAATAGTCACTAACCTTTCAACAAACTTTTCAGAATAAGATTCCGTGTGTGTGTGTTAGTATATGAGGAGTAACTGTACTTATGGCCATTATATCCACTTCTACATGGTATTTTTATCAGTTTCCCCACTGCAGGCTCCATCTATAATTTTCAGTTGTCCCTAAGTTAGTGGATGAAGACTAGCTGTTGCAAAGAGAGTATCTTGCTCCTCTATAGCTCTATTTAACACCTACAGATGCAAAGCAACATGGAAGGTATTTATAACAGTACCAAACAATTTAAAGGGGTACTCCGCCCCTAGATATCTTATTACCTACCCAAAGGATAGGGGATTAGATGTCTGATCGCGGAATTCTCTGCGCTCCGTGCCTGATAACTAGCGATGCGGCGCTGATGTCACGGCCAAGCCCCCTCGTGACGCCCCTCCCATAGACTTGCATTGAGGGGGCGTGGTCGTGATGTCACAAGGGGGTGTGACCGTGATGTCGGGTGCTACAGGGAGATCGCAGGGGGACCCAGCAGCGGGCCCCCCGTGATCAGACATCTTATCCCATATATATATATATATATATATATATATATATATATATATATATATACACCGTATATACTCGAGTATAAGCCGAGTTTTTCAGCACGATTTTTCGTGCTGAAAACACCCCCCTCGGCTTATACTCGAGTGAACTCCCCCACCCGCAGTGGTCTTCAACCTGCGGACTAGTGTTGAGCGGCATAGGCCATATTCGAATTCGCGAATATTCGCGAATATATGGACGAATATTCGTCATATATTCGCGAATATTCGCATATTCGTTATATTCTCGTTTTATTTTCGCGTATGCGAAAATACGCGCATGCGAAAATTAGCATATGTGGAAATTCGCATATGCGAAAATTAGCATATGTTAATTTTCGCATATGCAAATTTTCGCACGCCAGTCTCACACAGTAGTATTACAGCCTTCTTTACACCACACAAGCTGGAAGCAGAGAGGGGTGATCACTGTGATGTGTACTGTGAAGAAAAAAAAAAAAAAAGAAAACGAATATTCGTAATTACGAATATATAGCGCTATATTCGCGAAATTCGCGAATTCGCGAATATGCGATATTCGCGAATAATATTCGAATTGCGAATATTCGCGAGCAACACTACTGCGGACTTCCAGAGGTTTCAAAACTACAACTCCCAGCAAGCCAGGGCAGCCATCGGCTGTCCGGGCTTGCTGGGAGTTGTAGTTTTGAAACCTCCGGAGGTCCGCAGGTTGAAGACCACTGCGGCCTTCAACATCATCCAGCCCCCTCTCACCCCCTTTAGTTCTGAGTACTCACCTCCGCTCGGCGCTGGTCCGGTCCTGCAGGGCTGTCCGGTGGGATAGTGGTTCCGGGCTGCTATCTTCACCGGGGAGGCCTCTTCTAAGCGCTTCGGGCCCGGCCTCAGAATAGTCACGTTGCCTTGACAACGACGCAGAGGTGCGTTCATTGCCAACGTACTTCTGCGTCGTTGTCAAGGCAACGGCTCTATTCCGGGCCGGAAGCGCGGAGAAGAGGCGCCCCCCGGTGAAGATAGCAGCCCGGAACCACTATCCCACCGGACCACCTCCTCACCGGACAGCCCTGCAGGACCGGACCAGCGCCGAGCGGAGGTGAGTACTCAGAACTAAAGGGGGTGAGAGGGGGCTGGATGATGTTGAAGGCCGCAGTGGTCTTCAACCTGCGGACCTCCGGAGGTTTCAAAACTACAACTCCCAGCAAGCCCGGACAGCCGATGGCTGCCCGGGCTTGCTGGGAGTTGTAGTTTTGAAACCTCTGGAGGTCCGCAGGTTGAAGACCACTGAGGGCGGATGATGAGAAGAGGATGATGAAGGGGGGGTGTGGGGATGATGAAGGGGGGTGGGGATGATGACAAGGGGATGATGAAGGGGGCTTGTGGGATGATTACAAGGGGATGATGAAGGGGGGATGTGCGGGATGATAAGGGGATGATGAAGGGGGATGTGTGGGATGATGACAAGGGGATGATGAAGGGGGGGATGTGTGGGATGATAAGGGGATGATGAAGGGGGGATGTGTGGGATGATGAAGGGGGGATGTGTGGGATGATGACAAGGGGATGATGATGAGGATGTTAATGACGGGTCTGGATGATGACGGGGGGGATGAGGTATTTCCCACCCTAGGCTTATACTCGAGTCAATAACTTTTCCTGGGATTTTGGGTTGAAATTAGGGGTCTCGGCTTATACTCGGGTCGGCTTATACTCGAGTATATACGGTATATGTCCCTTATATATCCTTATATAGGGGATAAGATGTCTAGGGGCAGAATACCCCTTTAAGCTATGAATTAATCTATTTTTTTATCCAAGTTGCTGCAGACTGACTGTGTGTTTCTGGATGACCTAAAGGTGAAACGTGTTGGGTGTCAAAAGCATTAGTTTTCTCTTTTTCATAAATATTTGTATAGCTATGTTGCTCCGGCTGTTTGCTATGTGTTAGAATCTAATGCAAAAAATAAAATTTTTCTAATACACCCCATGCAGCCAGGACAAGGCCCTGCTGAAGCAAAAAGAAGAAAAAAAAAAGTTGCAACAAAGCAATTAATAAAAGTTGTGCCAAATTACAATTATTCGGCAATGCAGCATGATCTGTTTGTATCTGTGAATTATAATATTTTACATACCTTGAATGAACTTCAGCCATTTTTTTTTCAGTTTTCTCATGTTCTATTTTAGCTGCAAAAACAGATCAAAAACTTGATCACAAAATCCTAGCAGATAAACTAAAGAACATATAGTTAAGTTTGTAAAAATATCTTTAATGAGATGTAACAGAAGAATGTCCTTAAGTGTAAATAAAAAATGTAAACAGTACCGCATCATTACTGTACACACAAATCCCCCCCCCCAAATAAACAGCAAAATCTGCATTGAAGGTGCGTTCACATGCTAGTAACTAGCAACGGAATTTCTGCTACACAAGTTACACTACCATTCATTTGAATTGATAAGCGGACTGTCCGCAATAGTGTCAGATTTGTGGACTGCCTGTAGCCCATTCAAATGAATGGCAGCGTAACTCGCAGTGGGTTTCCCACAGCGGGAAAACTCCTGCTCCTTAATCTAAGGGTAGGTTTACCCTAGTGGTAGGTCACACATGTCGTATTTTGCTGCGCATTTACTGCTGTGTATTTTTCTACCAATTAAAATCAATCTATTCTACTCTTCCTGTGTTTAAGTTAAACATGTATTACCCATTGAATTAAAATGTTGGGTTATTTTTTCTCATTATTTTATTTCTGTATACTTTCTCATAAATATTTACTAAAACATTTACAACTGCTGTTACTATTCCTACTGCTAAAGGGGTTCATCCATACACTGCCTGACAATGTCAGTAGTAATTTAACAGTGTCAGAATATGCAGGACAAACCTTTACCTGGTAATACCCAGATGTCAATTTGTTTACCTGACATACAATCTACTAACTAATCCAATAACCACTGTCTTGGACTACTAGATGGGCTGCTCTCCACTGTCAGTGAGCTTCAGTATTTTTCTGCAGGCTTTTTTTATTTTTATTTCTTTTTTAAAGGTTGCCAACATACACCCCGAGTATAGAGGGTAAATGTGACGGAAACTAAAATGCTGACAGGTTGCTCCCGCAAGTGTACTGTTATTTACTTGTTGTTGTCTCTATGCATCCTTGCTTGACCCCCTTGTGTGTCTAGTTTGTTGGTTTGCTAGTAAGCCACCTGTATAGACAAGAACGATTTAAAGAACGATATGCGAGTTGGTTGTTAGTGCTTGAATACCGGCAATTTACTTTATATTTTGTTCCTGAATGTAAAAACTTTATTTTATATGCTGAAAAATAGAAACAGGAGAAGCCCTGTTTGAACGTTACCTCCACGTCATCGTCTCTGACTGCTGTTTGCCATTATTTGTCTGTTTCTTCAAGCGACAGTAAAGCTTTAAAGGGGTACTCCGGTGGAAAACTTTTATTTTTAAATCAACTGGTGCCAGAAAGTTAAACAGATTTGTAAATTACTTCTACTAAAAAAACTTAATCCTTCGAGTACTTATTAGCTGCTGAATACTACAGACTAAATTCATTTCTTTTTGGAACACTGAGCTCTCTGCTGACATCACAAGCACAGTGCTCTCTGCTGACATCTCTGTCCATTTTAAGAGTAGGAGAAAATCCCCATAGCAAACACATGCTGCTCTGGTCAGTTCCTAAAATGGACAGAGATGTCAGCAGAGAGTACTGTGCTCGTGATTCAGCAGAGAGCACTGTGTTCCAAAAAGAAAATCATTTCCTCTGTAGTTTTCAGCAGCTAATAAGTACTGGAAGGATTAAGATTTTTTAATAGAAGTAATTTACAAATCTGTTTAACTTTCTGGCACCAGTTGATTAAAAAAAAATTAAAGTTTTACACCACACCGGAGTACCGCTTTAAGGCCTCTTTCACACTATGAAATAATTCCGTTTAGGAACTTCCGTCAGAAGTTCCGTCACTATATCGGGGAAAACCAGCTGTTACAAAACCCCTGACGGTCGTGACTAAATCACATTGCAGCCTATGGGGTTTTGTAACTGCCCGTTTGCACCCGTATATATATAGTGACGGATGTACCTAAACAGAACTATTTCATAGTGTGAAAGAGGCCTAAGTCTGCAACTGCTGCTTTTATTTTAACAAGGAGTGGAACCTCTTCAGGAAAGGACAGGGCTTCTCATATTATAGTACTAGGCTCTAGGAGGGTGTGAGCCAGGGATACCCCCCCTCATCATATTCACATTTTCTAAGCCTAACATTCACAGCTATTTCTGATAATAATGCTGCTAATAAGGGGTTAATACATCAAATGTAGTTTATTTGTGGGACAGAGTAAATTTTTGTGTTTCACAAATAAAATGTTTACCAGCATAAGACAATCTGGGTTGCTTAGCAGGCAGTTTCTGTGGGGACGGCATGCCCTCAGCTGAGTAGCTGAGAGGACTGGGAGCTCTGGCGTGGCAGCTGTGGGGATCAGGGCAGGAAAGTAATACTATAGGTTCTTTTTATTATTTCAAACCAATTTGATAGAGGACGTGTGTCCTTTCGTGTTCTGTCTGTTTGGATGTTAGATGTTACAAACTGGGGACCTACACAATCTGGCACTGTCACTTCACAATTGATTAAAAAAAAAAAAGTTTTCAACCAGAGTACCCCTTTAAATCACATCCTTTTAATTGTTGTATACCTGTCTTACCTTTGCTTACGAAGTCATCTATATTGCCTTTGAAAGGTTGCAAATGGTCTTCTAAACATTTCTGATACACCTTTGAGGCTTCTGTCTCACATGCTGAAAAAAGCAAAATTCCCTTTTCATTTGAAATATCCAGAAACATTTAAGACCAAATGTATTTTATTGTTTGTTTATTTAAATAAGCTTATTACACAAACAACATTTCAGGCATTGTAAAGCAAATCTTTTTACATACTCTAACGCCACTGCCTCCCCAACGCCGAGCAAAGAGAAAAAAACAACACATAAAATGAAAAACCATCACAACAAACTCACTTTATCATTAGCTCCTCACTTTCTCAAAGTTCCCATTCTTTCTCCCCCCTTCCCCCCTTTATCTCTCATAAAAAAAAGCTCATGCATGAAAAAGACCCCACTGAACAAACTAAACCATACTTTATTTTTTGGATTATTGGAGTGCAGCTTGTTGCCTTTTTTGGGAGTCTGGGTACCATATCGGGTGCTATTCCTGCTTGTTTACCATGCCATGTTTACAATATCTGAATTAGATGTAGATAGAAAATACAACGTACCAAGCACATCTTTCTTTAACTTACGGAGATCCTTCACAAAGTCTTCAAACTTCATTTGGGAGGCTTGAAACAGATCCTGAGGCTCTGGCAATATGAAAGTGCTTTCTTCCTTCCCAGTGTTCTGAAAGGTAAAAGAATGTTACATATTAACATAGTTTGTAAGGTTGAAAAAAAGTTAGGGGCTAATTTTCCTCATTTTAGGGAGAAAATTTCTTACTGATTAAAAAAAAAAACATCCCAGCAATTCTGCAACATTTGGGGGGGGGGGGGGGGGGGGGTTGTGTTGAAAGCATTAAAATGGCATAAACTTAAACTGACATAAACTTGACTTTCATATCCTGGCAGAAATTGCTAAATTTTGGCGTCAATTTCGACAGTAAGACTGATCATGCCAAAACTATATGGTTTTTGTCTTAATTTTGGTGATTATTATTTGCACATTTCTCACAGCTGTTTTGCACGGTACATGCTTTACCAATTCTCCAAGGGTATGCAAACTTTTGAGCACAACTAAGTGTTTATACTGTAGTAAACAATACTATTTTACCATTTTATTAATGCCTGATTTTTTTTAGCTTAATTTTTTTTCATAACTGGCAAATGTGGTGATGCAATGCAGTAAGAACTTGGACTAAAGGTTTAAACACTATATGGCAAAATCTAACAATGTTAATGTGCATAAGGCTGAACTCACACACTGCGTAATGAAACAAAAACATGGAAGCCCTACCTAAAGAAAAGCTGTTTCTAATGTGCATAAGGCAGAATTCACACAATGCAAAATGAAAACAAAAACATGGAAGACCTACCACATGAACTGTACCACTATGTCCCCCATATAAAATGTTCAACAGTGCACTTAAATCATTTTCTGTGACTCTTCAGTTGCTATAGTTTTGCAAGGGTTGGGGAATACCAGAAAGTACACACCTGTGGATGCTCCTGTGTTGCATCCACTGTTCTAGCCTCTTCTAGAAAGGCCTTGCTAGAGCCAAATGATGCAGACAGCACTTATCACACCGTCTGCAGCTCAACAGTATCGCTGGGTGTCCAGGCAGGAAACAGAGTGTTCCCTCACTACAGGTTGCACTTGATTATTCATTTGTATTGGTGTTTTTTAACACCTTAAGCACCAAGCCCATTTTGACCTTAACCCCTTAAGGACCAAGCCCATTTTCACCTTAAGGACCGGAACATTTTTTGCACATCTGACCACTGTCGCTTTAAGCATTAATAACTGAAATGCTTTTACTTATGAATTTGATTCTGAGAATGTTTTTCGTGACATATTCTACTTTAACATAGTGGTAAATTTTTGTCGATACTTGCATCATTTCTTGGTGAAAAATTCCAAAATTTCATGAAAAAATTGAATATTTAGCATTTTTCTAACTTTGAAGCTCTCTGCTTATAAGGAAAATAGACATTCCAAATAAATGTTATATTGATTCACATATACAATATGTCTACTTTATGTTGGCATCATAAAGGTGACATGTTTTTACTTTTGTAAGACATCAGAGGGCTTCAAAGTTCAGCAGCAATTTTCAAATTTTTCAAAAAAATTTCAAAATCTGAATTTTTCAGGGACTATTTCAGTTTTGAAGTGGATTAGAAGGGCATTCATATTAGAAATACCCAATAAATGACCCCATTATAGAAACTGCACCCCTCAAAGCATTCAAAAGGACATTCAGAAAGTTTGTTAACCCTTGGTGTTTCACAGGAAACAGGAAAGTGAGTGGGAAAACTCAAAATCTTTATTTTTTACACTTGCATGTTCTTGTAGACCCAGTTTTTGAATTTTTGCAAGTAATAGGAGAAAAAAAAAACACAATTTGTAACCCAATTTCTCTCAAGTAAGGAAATACCTCACATGTGGATGTAAAGTGCTCTGTGGGTGCACTAGAGGGCTTAGAAGCGAAGGAGCGACAATGGGATTTTGGAGAGTGAATTTTGATTAAATGTTTTTTGGGGGGCATGTCGCATTTAGGAACCCCCTATGGTGCCATAACAGCAAAATAAAAAAAACACATGGTATACAATTTTGGAAACTACACCACTCAAGGCACGTAACAAGGGGTCCAGTGAGCCTTAACACCCCACAGGTGTTTGACGACTTTTCGTTAAAGTCGGATGTGTAAATGAAATATTTCTCACTGCAGTTTTTTTCCCAAATTTACCATTTTTATGAAGGGTAATGGGAGAAAATGCCCACCCAAATTTGTAACCCCATTTCTTCGGAGTATGGAAATACTCAATTTTAGGTCGTAAAATGCTCTGCAGGCGAATTGCAATGCTCAGAAGAGAAGGAGTCACATTTGGCTTTTGGAAAGCAAATTTTGCTGAAATGGTTTTTGCTGAAATGGGGGGGCATGTAGCATTTAGTAAGCCCCTATGGTGCCAGGGCAGAAAAAAAAAACACATGGCATTCTATTTTGAAAACTACACCCCTCAAGGAATGTAAGTAGGGGTACAGTGAGCCTTAAAACCCCACAGGTGTTTGACGACTTTTCGTTAAAGTCTGATGTGTAAATAAAAAATTTCCCTAAAATGCATTTTTTTCCCCAAATTTTGAATTTTTACAAGGGGTAATAGGAGAAAATGCCCCCCAAAATTTGTAACACCTTTTCTTTTAAATATGGAAATACCTCATATGTGGACATCAAGCGCTCTGTTGGCGCACTACAATGCTCAGAAGAGAAGTAGCGCCATTGAGCTTTTGGAAAGAGAATTTGTTTGGAATGGAAGTCAGGCCCCCCGTGGTGCCAGAACAATGGACCCCCCACATGTGACCCCATTTTGGAAACTACACCCCTCACAGAATTTAATAAGGGGTGCAATGAGCATTTACACCTCACTGGCGTTTGACAGATCTTTGGAACAGTCGGCTGTGCAAATAAAAAAATTTTTATTTTATTTTCACGGACCACTGTTCCAAAAACCTGTCAGACACTTGTGAGGCATAAATGCTCACTGTACCCCTTATTACATTACGTGAGGGGTGTAGTTTCCAAAATGGGGTCACACGTGTGTGTGTGGGGGGGGGGTGCATTGTTCTAGCACCATGGGGGCTTTGTGAACACACGTGGCCTTCAATTCCGGACAAATTTTCTCTCCAAAAGCCCAATGGAGCTCCTTCTCTTCTGAGCATTGTAGTTTGCCAGCAGAGCACTTTACATCCACATTTGGGGTATGTTCTTACTAGGAAGAAATGGGGTTCCAAAATTGGGGTAACCAGCATTTTAGTTAAATCATTTTTTTTTTCATTTTCCCATCCAACTTTAATGAAAATTTGTCAAACACCTGTGAGGTGTTGAGGCTCACTATACCCCTTGTTACATTCTATGAGGGGTGTAGTTTCTAAAATGGGCTTTCCAGATGTTGCTAGGCAACAACTCACTGCCTTCCGTCATCTGCACCAGGGAGCCGCACGTCATCACCGCCCACCGCCGCCGGTAAGTGACCGCCGGTTTCATCACGGTTTCCCTGTTCTGCCCGGACTACCGTGGGTGGGCAGAGTGGGGAAACCAAACTGGAACTCCCCCCTCCCTCGATCTGCTATTGGTCAGTCGCTTCTGACCGACCAATAGCAGGGAAAGGAGGGGTGGCACCCCTGCCAGCTCACTCCTGTCCCTTCAGGGGGATCGAGGATGTCTTGGACAGCCCCGATCCCCCTTATTTTCCGAGTCATCGGAGACCTGTATGACCCAGAATCGCTGCAGATCGGGGTTTGCACGGGGGTGCCTGCTGAATGATTTAACCCCTTAAGGACCAAGCGTTTTTCTGTTTTTGCACTTTCAATTTTTCCTCCATACCTTTTAAAAATCATAACCCTTTCAATTTTCCACCTAAAAATCCATATGAGGGCTTATTTTTTGGAGCACCAATTCTACTTTGTAATGGCATTAGTAATTTTACCCCAAAATCTACGGCGAAACAGGAAAAAAAAATCATTGTGCGACAAAATTGAAGAAAAAACACCATTTTGTAAATTTTGGGGGCTTCCGTTTTTACGCAGTACATTTTTCGGTAAAAATTACACTTTATCTTTATTCTGTAGGTCCATATGATTAAAATGATACCCTACTTATATAGGTTTTATTTTGTATTACTTCTAGAAAAAAATCATAACTACATGCATGGAAATTAATACATTTAAAATTGTCTTCTTCTGACCCCTATAACTTTTTTGTTGTTCTGCATATTGGGCAGTATGAGGGCTCAGTTGTTGCGCCGTGATCTGAAGTTTTAATCTGTACCATTTTTGTTTTGATCAGACTTTTTAATCGCTTTTTATTCCTTTTTTTTATGGTATAAAAAGTCACCAAAAATACTCTATTTTGGACTTTGACCGAGCGGTTTTATTTACGACATATTTTTATAGTTCGGTGATACCACATATGTTTATTTTTATTATGTTTATATATTTCTTACATGGAATTTGGGAAAAGGGGGATGATTTAAACTTTTAATAAGGAAGGGGCTAATGTGTGTTTTTAAACTTTTTTTAAATTTATTTTATTTTATTTTTTTACACTTTTAGTCCCCTTACGGGACTATTAGGAGGAATCATTAGATTCCTCATACAGATCATTATGGTTCCATAGAACCATATTGATAAGTCTGCTCTGCGCTCGATTGATAAAGCCTGGCCGTGCCAGGCTCTATCATTCAGAGCACTGGAGCCAACACAGGAGGAGGGGTGAGTCCTCAGGCTACCTCAACAGTGTATCGCCCCCCCGCGATTGTGCTGCGGGGGGGGGGGGGGGCGCGATCCACCCCACTGGACCACCAGGGACAGGACACAGGCACCTTTAGACGCCACTGTCAACTTTGACAGCGGCGATCTAAAGGGTTAATAGCCGCTCGTGGCGATCGCTGCATGTCGGCTATTAAGGCCGGCCCCCAGCTACAGGAATTAGTCGGGAGCCCGCGTCATACCCCGGTAACGGCCATTGGACGAGTATAGACGTCCATGGTCATTATCGGGTTAAGCAGGCATCCCGGTCATTTTTTGCAAATCTGACCTAGGTCACTTTATGCATTAATAACTCTAGGATGCTTTTATTTATGAATTTGATTCAGAGATAGTTTTTTCGTGACATATTCTACTTTAAGATAGAGGTAAATTTTCATTGGTACTTGCTTCATTTTAGTGAAAAATCCTCAAATTTCATGAAAATTTAGCATTTTTCTAACTTTGAAACTCTCTGATTAAAATAAATGATATATTAATTCACATATACAATATGTCCACTTTACGTTGGCATCATAAAGTTGACATGTTTTAACTTTTTGAAGATATTAGAGGGCTTCAAATTATAGTAGCAATTTTCCAATTTTTCAGGCGCACTGCGGGGCTCAGAAATGCACCATTGGGCATTTGGAGAGAGAATTTGGTTGGAATGGAAGTTAGGGGGGCCATGTACGTTTACAAAGCCCCCATGGTGACAGAACAGTGGACCCCCACATGTTACCCCATTTTGGAAACTACACCCCTCACGGAATGTAATAAGGGATGCAGTGAACATTTACACCCCACTGGTGTTTGACAGATCTTTGGAACTAGAGATGAGCGAACTTTTCAAAAATTAAATTCGGCCGATTAGCCGCAAACGAGTAAACCATATATTGCCTCAATGACACAGCCTGGAGTTGGCTGATGCATGAGTACACACCAGGGCTTCACAATCCCTAAAATAAAACACAACAATTTTTGAAATTTTAGAAGAAGATTTTTGATAGCGGGTGCTACCTATCATACAATTTTAATTCCCAGACCCAGGACCAGCAGCGGCATCAGTAAACCATATATTGCCTGAATGACACAGTCTGGAGTTGGCTGAAGCATGAGGAGACCATTGAAATGTCTGATTTTTTTTATTTGAAATTTAAATCAAAGTTTGAGTGTCCCGGACCCCGGCATGTGGATACAAAGGACCAAATATAACAAGCCCCCATGTGGCCGTGAAATGTAGGCGCAACGCCTCCATTGCCCTGACCGGCCATTGTTTCCAAGACTTTTCGCCAAGGCAAACCATGTGAAGAACAGCGTGACACCGCCGTGCCCTGCACACATGGTAGGTTGAAGGGCCACTGAGACTTGTCAGGGCAGTGGAGGCTTAGGACAAAGTGGAGGATGTGGAGGTGGAGTCGCACACTGTCACAGGACCAACGGGCTGACAGAGTGGAGTAGGAAGCAGCATGAGTACACAAGAGGGTTAACAACCCCTAAAATTAAAAGGTGAACATTGAAATCTCTATTGAAGATGCATGTTAGGTAGTGCTACCATCCAAAAATGTAAGGCCCAAGCCCAGAAGCCAAGTAAGCCAAGTAATTCCTGAAACACACAGGAGCAGTCAGGAGCAGTCATCAGCAGTACACCCGAGGGTTTCATAACCCCTTACATTTAACCTCTTAAGGACATAGGACGTTCTCTAACGTCCCCACTACCTGGGCTTTAATGCCCAAGGACGTTAGAGAACATCCTGTTGTATTTCCGGTCTCTGGCTCTCGCCGGGCAGAGATCGGAACCGGATGCCTGCTGAAATCCTTCAGCAGGCATCCAGGGCAAACGCCGAGGGGGGCCATGTAGGCCCCCCATGTCGGCGATCGCCACAAATCGCAAGGGAAATCGCCCTTGCGATCTGCAGTGATACCGGGCTGATCGGGTCTCTGGGACCCGACCGCCCGGTCATTTTGCATGATCCCGGTTGCAACTCCAAGCCTGCCACCTCCTCCGATCCCCTGCGATTCCTCGGTTAACTAACCGACCAATCGCAAGGGGGGGGGGGGTTACTTCCTCCCGTCCTGCCCGGCCCCTTGAAGTCCGGAGAGGACGGGAGGAAGACCGGAGTACACGACGGGGGACGGGGGAGTGCTGGGGACCGGCCCCGGTACTTACCTCATCACTGAAGACCCGGATACCGGCGACGGAGACGGCGGCAGCGGCGACAGGTGAGTTGATCTTCAGCCGTGGTCGGGCCCTTTACAGCAATGCACGTCGCCGTAAAGCGACATGCATTGATGTAATGGGACCCTGTAAACTACAACTCCCAGCATGCCCAGACAGCCCTTGACGTCTGGGCATGCTGGGAGTTGCAGTTTTGCAACATCTGAAGGTCCACAGTTTGGAGACCATTGTGCCCTTCCAGATGTTGCAAAACTACACATCCTCAGCATGCCCTTACTGTCCAGGCATGCTGGGAGTTGTAGTTCTGTAACATCTGGCCCTTCAGATGTTGCAGAACTACAACTCCCAGCATGCCTGGACAGTTTTGGCATACTGGGAGTTGTAGTTTTGCAACATCTGGAAGGGCACAGATTGGGAACCACTGTATTCGTGGTCTGCAAACTGTAGTCCTCCAGATGTTGCAAAACTACAACTCCAAGCATGCTGGGAGTTGTAGTTCGGCAACATCTGGCTCTAAAGATGTTGCCGAACTACTACTCCCAGCATGCCTGAGAATGCTGGGAGTAGTGGTTTTGCAAAAACTGGAGGCACACTGGTTGGGAAACATTGTCTGTTTCCTAACTCAGTGTTTCCCAACCCGTGTGCCTCCAGCTGTTGCAAAACTATAACTGCCAGCATACACTGATAAACTGTGCATGCTGGGAGTTGTAGTTTTGCAACAGCTGGAGGTCCCCCCCTCTGTGAATGTACAGGATACATTCACATGGGCAGGGGGCTTACAGTGAGTATCAGGCTGCAAGTTTGAGATGCAGCAAATTTTGCGCGGCAGCTCAAACTCGCAGTGGGAAACTCGCTGTAATCCCACGCCCGTGTGACTGTACCCTAAAAACACTACACTACACTAACACAAAATAAAATAAAAAGTAAAAAACACTACATAAACACATACCCCTACACAGCCCCCCTCCCAATAAAAATTTAAAACGTCTAGTACGCCACTGTTTCCAAAATGGAGCCTCCAGCTGTTGCAAAACGACAACTCCCAGTATTGCCGGACAGCCGTTGACTGTCCAAGCATGCTGGGAGTTTTGCAACAGCTGGAGGCACCCTGTTTGGGAATCACTGGCGTAGAATACCCCTATGTCCACCCCTATGCAAATCCCTAATTCAGGCCTCAAATGCGCATGGCGCTCTCACTTTGGAGCCCTGTCGTATTTCAAGGCAACAGTTTAGGGCCACATATGGGGTATCGCCGTACTCAGGAGAAAATGCCTAACAAATTTTGGGGGGGCTTTTTCTCCTTTAACCCCTTATGAAAAGGTGAAGTTGGGGTCTACAACAGCATGTTAGTGTAAAAAAATAATTTTTTACACTAACACGCTGGTGTTGCCCTATACTGTTCATTTTGCCAAGAGGTAAAAGGGAAAAAAGCCCCCCAAAATTTGTAATGCAACTTCTCCCGACTATGGAGATACCCCATAAGTGGGCGCAAAGTGCTCTGGGGGCGCACAACAAGTCCCAGAAGGGAGAGTGCACCATGTACATTTGAGGTGATTGGCACAGGGGTGGCTGATTGTTACAGCGGTTTTGACAAACGCAAAAAAAAAAAACACATGTGACCCCATTTTGGAAACTGCACCCCTAACGGAATGTAATGAGGGGTGCAGTGAGAATTTACACCCCACTGGTGTCTGACAGATCTTTGGAACAGTGGGCTGTGCAAATTAAACATTTTGTACAGCCCACTGTTCCAAAGATCTGACAGACACCAGTGGGGGGGTAAATGCTCACTGTACCCCTTGTTATGTTCCTCAAGGGGTCTAGTTTCCAAAATTGTATGCCATGTTGGGGTTATTTTGCTGTCCTGGCACCATAGGGGCTTCCTAAGTGCAACATGCCCCCCAAGCAAAATTTGCTCTCCAAAAGCCAAATATGACTCCTTCTCTTCTGAGCATTGTAGCTCGCCCGTAGTGCACTTCAGGTCCACTTATGGGGTACCTTCGTACTCAGAAGAGATGGGGTTACAAATTTTGGGGGGTATTTTCTGCTATTACCCCTCACAAAAATGTGAAATTTGGGGGGAAACACACATTTTAGTGAAAAATTATATATATTTTTTTACATATGCAAATGTCGTGAAACACCTGTGGGGTATTAAGGTTCACTTTACCCCTTGTTACGTTCCCCAAGGGGTCTAGTTTCTAAAATGGTATGCCATGTGGGGATTTTTTGCTGTTCTGGTACCATAGGGGCTTCCTAAATGCAACATGCCCCCCAAAAGCCATTTCAGAAAAACGTACTCTCCAAAATCCCTGTTACGCCGAGCGCTCCGGGTCCCCACTCCTCCCCGGAGCGCTCACAGCGTTCTCCTATTCGCAGCGCCCCGGTCAGACCTGCCGACCGGGTGCGCTGCGATAATGTTCCCAGCCGGGATGCGATTCGCGATGCGGGACGCGCCCGCTCGCCATGCGCATCCCGACTCGCTTACCAGACCCGTTCCCCGTCTGTGCTGTCCCGGCGCGCGGCCCAGCTCCTTAGGGCGCGCACGCGCCGGGTCTTTGCGATTTAAAGGGCCGGTGCGCCACTGATTGGCGCATGAGGTTTTAATCAGTACCTTCACCTGTGCACTTCCCTACTTATACCTCACTTCCCCTGCACTCCCTTGCCGGATCTTGTTGCCATTGTGCCAGTGAAAGCGTTTCCTTGTGTGTTCCTAGCCTGTGTTCCAGACCTCCTGCCGTTGCCCCTAACTACGATCCTTGCTGCCTGCCCTGACCTTCTGCTACGTCCGACCTTGCTCTTGTCTACTCCCTTGTACCGCGCTCATCTCAGCAGTCAGAGAGGTTGAGCCGTTGCCGGTGGATACGACCTGGTTGCTACCGCCGCTGCAAGACCTTCCCGCTTTGCGGCGGGCTCTGGTGAATACCAGTAGCAACTTAGAACCGGTCCACCGACACGGTCCACGCCAATCCCTCTCTGGCACAGAGGATCCACCTCCAGCCAGCCGAATCGTGACAATCCCCTTGTCGCTCCTTACCTTCTGAGCCCTCTACTGCGTCCGCCGAACACTTTACATGGACATATGAGGTATGTGCTTACTCGAGAGAAATTGGGCTACAAATATAAGTATACATTTTCTCCTTCTACCCCTTGTAAATTAAAAATTGGGTCCACAAGAACATGCGAGTGTAAAAAATGAAGATTGTGAATTTTCTCCTTCACTTTGCTGCTATTCCTGTGAAACACCTAAAGGGTTAAAACTGAATGTCATTTTGAATACTTTGGGGGGTGCAGTTTTTATAATGGGGTCATTTGTGGGGTATTTCTAATATGAAGACCCTTCAAATCCACTTCAAACCTGAACTGGTCCCTGAAAAATAGTAAGTTTGAAAATTTTGTGAAAAATTGGAAAATTGCTGCTGAACTTTGAAGCCCTCTGGTGTCTTCCAAAAGTAAAATCACGTCAATTTTATGATGCAAACATAAAGTAGACATATTGTATTTGTGAATAAAAAAAATTTTTATTTGGAATATCCATTTTCCTTACAAGCAGAGAGCTTCAAAGTTAGAAAAATTCAAAATGTTCAATTTTTTCATCAAATTTTGGAATTTTTCACTAAGAAACGATGCAAGTATCGACAAAATTTTACCAATAACATAAAGTAGAATATGTCACGAAAAAACAATCTCGGAATCAGAATGATAGGTAAAAGCATCCCAGAGTTATTAATGTTTAAAGTGACAGTGGTCAGATGTTCAAAAAACGCTCCGGCCCTAAGGTGTAAAATGGCCTGGTCCTTAAGGGGTTAAAGATCAATGTTGAAATTTGCATTAAGCATGTAATTAGCTACTGCTAAACATCCAAAAATTAAAGGCCCAAGGCCCAAAGCATCAGTGAGGCAAGTAGTTCCTGAAAGACACAGGATCAGTCAGGAGCAGGCATTCACAGTATCCAAGAGGGTTTCATAACCCCTTACATTTAAAGATCAATGTTGAAATTCACATTAAGCATGTATTTAGCTACTGCTAAACATCCAAAAATTAAAGGCCCAAAGCATCAGTGAGGCAAGTAGTTCCTGAAAGACACAGGATGAGTCAGGAGCAGGCATTCGCAGTACCCAAGAGGGTTTTATAGCCCAAGAGGGTTTCATAACCATAATTTCATTGGTTGGTGTAGCAGCATGGTCAATCTACTCTGAGGCATCTGGCGTTGGTGGCTGGAAATCCTGTCTGATCCATCCCTGATTCATCTTCACAAAGGTCAGTCTCTCCACATTTTTTGTGGACAGACAATTTCACCTTAGGGTGACTATGGCCCCGGCCGCACTGAACACCCGCTCTGATGGCACACTACTGGCCGGGCAAGACAGCTTATACAGGGCAAATTCTGCTAGTTGCGGCCATAAATCAAGTTTGGCTGCCCAGAACTCCAGCGGATCTTCAAGGTTTGTTGGCATGGCCATGTCAAGGTATGCCACCACCTGCTGGTTCAGGTCCTGCTCCATGTCTAACTGCTGCTGATGAGTTGCTTCACTATGCGAGTGAAGAAAGCTACTCATCACCGACTGTAGACTTAGGTTGTTGATAATGGAGCCGCTACTGCTCCTGCCACCCCTCCCCTCCCCAGCAGCCATGGCAGTGGAAGATGAGTGCAGAGGCCCCCCCCCCCCAAGTCAGACCTGCGAGTGGATGGACCATGTCGCCGATCGGCATCGGCCAACTGACTACGTAGGATCTCTCTGTAGTAGTTTCGCTTGTCCTCCCTCTCAGTGGGTGTAAAAAAAGGCCCCCATTCTGGGACGGTAGCGATGGTCCAATAAGGTGGAAAGCCAGAAGTCATCTCGCTGACGTATTTAGGCCTCTGCCACTCCTCTGTGCATGTCCTGGCACTTCTCTGCCTGACATACTTAGTACGTATATGAGGGTATTACAATACGCTTCACTACTCTTTAAACAGTATTTGTCTACAACAGCAGCAGGTGATTACTTTTGGCTGTCCTTTCACAGTATGTAGGCCCTTGACAGATTAACAGGTACAAAATGGTACACTACTTAGATGTATGTATGTGGTATGCACTGATGAGGGCAGAAAATGCGTAACAAGACGCAGAAAAACTCAGTATTTTTGAAAAACACCAGCCGGGTGAGTACTATTGCTTGGACTTTCAGAGTATGTAGGCCCTTGACAGGTTACCAGGTACAAAATGGTACACTACTTGGATGTACGTATGCTGTATGCACTGATGAGGGCAGAAAAATGCGCTACAATGAGCCTAAAAATGCTGTAATTTTTGTAAAAAACCAGCCGGTGAGTACTATTATTTGGACTTTCACAGTATGTAGGCCCTTGACAGATTAACAGGTACAAAATGGTACACTTATTAGATGTACGTATGTGGTATGCACGTATGAGGGCAAAAAACTGCGCAACAATACGCAAAAAAACTCTATTTTTGTAAAACACCAGCCGGTGAGTACTGCTGCTTTGACTTTCACAGTATGTAGTAGGGATGTAAGAAAAAATCGATTTGCGCGATTATCGCGATTTTTTCATTTGCCAATACTGAATCGATTCAAAATATTTTTGAATCGTTTCTTTTAGGGATGTGGAATTTTTATCTCCTGATGCCCGGAACAGCATGTCCATTTGTGGAGCCAGGCAGGGCCGGATCTGACGCGGCGGCTCTCTGGGTGTATGGAGCGGGCTCCGACTCGTGCCCGCTCCGTACTCTGCGACCCCCAGCTGATTTCAGTAGCCGGGGGCCGCTGATGCATCACCGCCGCTAGTATCCAGCATGCGGTGCTCTGCATTGTGTACGGAGCGGGCTCCGGACTCGTGCCCGCTCCATACTCTGCAGCCCCCGGCTGTTCTCAGTAACCGGGGGCAGCCGCTAATAGCCAGCATGCGGCGATTGCCGCGGCTGGCTATTAAAGGAGTAGTCCGGCACACACTTTTCTCGTTTTATACCGTCCGGGCTGCAAAATAAAAGAAAACGCACTCTCTCTTACCTGCCAACAAGCCCCGGTACAGGTGTTCGGTCCCCGGACTGTATTCTTCTTACTTCCTGTTAGCCCGGCATGTCACACGGAGCTTCAGCCTATCACCGGCCGCAGCAATGTCCCGCCTCAGCCAGTGATAGGCTGAAGCTTCGTGTGACATGCCGGGCTAACAGGAAGTAAGAAGAATACAACCCGGGGACCGAACACCTGTACCGGAGTCTACCGGAGCTCCGGGGGCTCATTGGCAGGTAAGAGAAAGTGCGTTTTCTTTTATTTTGCAGCCCGGATGGGATAAAATGAGAAAAGTGCGCGTTGGACTACTAGATCGCCGCTGTCAAAGCTGACAGCGGAGTCTATTGGGATTTATGAATGCTCCCAGGTGGGCGATGTATCGAGATATAGCGTGATGTATCGTCACCTAGACGGTATCGCGATATATCGGGATATATCGAATCGTCACACTGGTATCGCCATTCGAAACGTATCGCCAAATTCTTGGCGATTCACACCCCTAGTATGTAGGCCCTTGACAGATTAACAGGTACAAAATGGTACATGTACGTATGTAGTATGCACTGATGAGGGCAAAAAAATGCATAACAATAAGAAGAAACATAGAATGTGTTGGCAGATAAGAACCATTTGGCCCATCTAGTCTGCCCAATAATCTGAATACTATGAATAGTCCCTGTCCCTATCTGATATGAAGGATAGCCTCATGCTTATCCCATGCATTTTTAAACTCCTTCACTGTATTTGCAGCGACCACATCTGCAGGAAGGCTATTCCATGCATCCACTACTCTCTCAGTAAAGTAATACTTCCTGATATTACTTTTAAACCTTTGCCCCTCTAATTTAAAACTATGTCCTCTTGTGGTAGTTTTTCTTCTTTTAAATATGCTCTCCTCCTTTACCGTGTTGATTCCCTTTATATATTTAAAAGTCTCTATCATATCCCCTCTGTCTCCTTTCTTCCAAGCTATACATGTTAAGGTCCTTTAACCTTTCCTGGTAAGTTATATCCTGCAATCCATAGTTTAGTAGCTCTTCTCTGAACTCTCTCTAGAGTATCTATATCCTTTTGGAGATACGGCCTCCAGTACTGCGCACAATACTCCAATTGAGGTCTTACCAGTGTTCTGTACAGCGGCATTAGCACTTTTCTCTTTCTACTGCTTATACCAGAAAAACTTTGTAAAACACCAGCCGGTGAGTACTATTGCTTGGAATTTCATAGTATGTAGGCCCTTGACAGATTAACATGTACGAAATGGTACACTTATTAGATGAACGTATGTGGAATGCACGTATGAGGGCCAAAAAATTTGCAACAATACGCAAAAAACCTCTATTCTTGTAAAACAGCTGGTGAGTACTGTTGCTTGGACTTTCACAGTATGTAGGCCTTTGACAGATTAACAGTTACAAAATGGTACACTAGATGTACGTATGCAGTATGCACTGATGAGAGCAGAAAAATGCGCAACAATACGCCAAAAAATTCAGTATTTTTGTAAAACACCAGCAGGTGATTACTTTTGCCAGGACTTTCCCTGTATCTAGACTTGTTACAGATACAAAATAGTAGACTGCTATCATGTAGGTATGTGGTATGCACGTATGAAGGCAGACAAATGCACTACAGTCCGCTGATTAAAATGTATTTTTGAACAGCAGCAGGACACAGAAGTGCAGCACCACCAACAAAAAATAAATAAAAAAAACAGGGATTAAATGGGTATTCCAGGCAAAAACTTTTTTTTATATATCAACTGGCTCCGGAAAGTTAAACAGATTTGTAAATTACTTTGATTAAAAAATCTTAATCCTTCCAATAGTTATTAGCTTCTGAAGTTTTCTGTCTAACTGCTCATTGATGATGTCACGTCCCGGGAGCTGTGCATGATGGGAAAATATCCCCATAGGAACTGCACAGCTCTCGGGACGTGAGTCATCAGAGAGCAGTTAGACAGAAAATAACAACTCAACTTCAGAAGCTAATAACTATTGGAAGGATTAAGATTTTTTAATCAAAGTAATTTACAAATCTGTTTAACTTTCCGGAGCCAGTTGATATATAAAAAAAAAGTTTTTGCCTGGAATACCCCTTTAATCCCAGTACTCACCAGCTGTTTTACAAAAATAGAGTTTTTTTGCGTATCGGTGGTTCATAAAGTTCAGGCAGTTTGTTGATATGTATGAGGCAACGAAAAGCTATCTGCCCCTCTTTGATGAAATGCTCAATAAAGTGAATAGGAGGTTTATGTTGTAAGATTCTTCTCAGTGAGAACAACCAAAGCACTGCACTTCTGTCTGTCCACGATGCTGATGTGACTAGCAGTTGCCAGTGGTACGCTGTGGTATAAGCAATGCACACACACGCAGTCCGTCCTCTCTCTCTGAGTGCATGGATGAAATGAGAAGCAGCAAGATGGCTGCCGATTATATAGGGCTGTGACATCACAGGGGTCAATGAATGCTGATAGGCTGCATCTCGCACGTGATTCAGGGTCATCCCGCCTACCTCCCTTCTCGCCCTCCCATAATCCCCTGCCCCATGTACTCACATGTGGATCCGCCATTTTAGGTCTCCTTTAGCCGGGAACACTGTAAAATGGAATTTAACTAAGCAATTTGCGCATTTCGCATGCCCGCGGCTCACTGAGGAAGTCGCATCTCATGTGAGCTCCGCGCCGGCCGTGCATTAAACGCCGAACTCAGCGCCTCTAAGAGGCTCCTCAGCTTCGAGATCCATACCGGAGGTATTAGGAGTGTCTCCCGCACGTCCAGGAGGAAACTCCAGTCACTTTCGCAGGGTCTTTCCCAGTCAATTCCAGACTTATTCAGAACCGGGACTAAATCAAAGATGGCCGCCGCGGGCTCCTTCGTGTCTGCAGACAACTCTGAGGATGAAGCACAGCACCAACCAGAGGACCTCACGCCAGCGGCTATGTTTCGCAGCATACAGAAGTTGTTCCGGACTGAACTTTCCCAGGCAGTTACTACTTTTACTGCCCAGATTCAAGAACTTACCCAGAGGGTGGCGGATAATGAGGCTAAAATTGACGAGCTGGGGGATGCGGTGGAGTCAGATCGGCGGGACATAGATGACCAGGCGGAGAAAATGGCGGCTCTAGAGTACAAGCTGGAAGACCTGGAAAACAGGTCACGACGGGCTAATTTGCAGCTGAGAGGACTCCGGGAAACTGCTACTGATTTAACCAAGGTACTTACCGATTTATTCTTTGAACTGGCGCTGCAGCTGGAGACGGAAATGTTGCGGTTCGGCAGAATTCATAGAGCCCTGGCCAAGCCGAAAAATGCGGAGCTCCCGAGAGATGTCGTACTTAAGTTACATTACCCTGAGGTTCGGGACATTTTATTACTTGCTGCACGGGACTTGCCAACATTGCCGGGTATGCCGCCTACTGCTAAGCTGCATTCTGACCTGGCCCCCTCCACCTTGGTGCTCCACAAAGAATTTAGGCCCGTAACTTTGGCACTGATTCAGCAAAAGGTGAAATATCGATGGGGGTTTCGCTATCTTTTCAGCTTAATGGGCGCTCTTACCAGCTCTGCAGTGTAACTGAGGCCCTAGAAGTCCTAAAAACCGAGAAAATACCCCCCGTGGACTTACTGACACAACCACAAAGAGTCCGTCGCCTGAATCGTACTTGGACCACAGTGACTCGTTCTGATAAAACATAGAAGCGCACTGGAGGCCTGGCATATGGCCGAAGAAATTAGATTGTTATTCTTTGCCGGGAGTGCCTGCTGGACTTTCCTATTCCAGAAGAAACATTTATGTGTGATTCTTGCTCATGTTGAACACTGTTCGGACTGCACCTCCGGTCCCTTGCCCTGGACGGGACTTGGCTGTTACTAAGGATGGCGATGCATGGTTCAGATCAGAGTGACCTCGCCACCTGCTGTGGGGACTAGGAAGAATGATGGTATCTGGTGGGACCGAACCCATCTTTCCTTATTTGGACACTGTTGTCAGTTTTTTTGTGTGTACGTCTTATCTGTTCTCAGTTGTTTGTTTCTTTTTTGTTTTTTCCAGGTTTACTTTGCTATACAGCAGTATGTATACCGCTCCTCTTGATCTGTTGGGTGAGGTATTGCGTTTTGTTTGTACCCCTCTCCTCTACCTGTGTGATCCCCCGGATGTGAGCATATCTATATATTCACCATGTGTATAGTGTTATCCCACAATGTGAGGGGGTTTAACTCCCCTCACAAGCATAGTAAATCATTCAGGGATTATGCTAAATACCACCCTGACGTTAATCTCATTTTACTCGCACTTCCCACCTGAGATTCTTTCATAAATCCTATAAGCGGTATTTCCTGTCCACCTATTCCTCTAAGAGTAGAGGGGTTGTCACGTTTCTGAATGATGCCTTCCCGTATACTGTACATAACACCATTATAGATTCTGATAGTAGATATGTGATTTTACAAGGGAAGTTACATGATAAATTACTGTGTATTATTAATTCATATGCACCAACTGATGTTACTATTTCATTTTTTAGCAATCTGTGCACAACGCTGGGATCCCTGAGATACGATTGGCTGATTTGGGCAGGTGACTTTAACTTTGTCTATCATAGTGAACTGGACCATTCCCGCACTGCCCCCCTTCGTTGATCCGGGATCCAGCAGCGTCAGGTACAGGGTCTGTTTAGGGAGAATCACATAGCGGACACCTGGCGGGAACACAATGGCAGAGCGAGGGGTTATACATATTATTCCCCCTCCCAGCATACATAGTCTCGCATAGACTGGATTTTAGCAAACACGCCACTTCTGCCTGTCCTGCTCCATGTGAGACATGTACCTTGTGTATGGTCGGATCACGACTTGATGATAGCGGCATTTCATCTAGCTAAACCCTCCGAGATCCCTTTTCGTTGGAGATTAAATGAGTCATTACTTACGATATCTAGAGTGCACACTCAACTGGAATCTGAATTGTCGGATTACTTTCTCAATAATGCTGAGCCGGCGGGGGAACCTTGCTGGCTTTGGTTAGCTCATAAGTCATATATGAGGGGCCGCATAATTTCCTTAGCTACGGGTATCAAGAAGGATCGCTCTGCTACTAGAATTGCTATGAAGGCTAGATTGATCCGTCTGACCTTTGCCCACCAGCAGAGTCCTTCACTGTATCTGTATAATGAGATTAGAAACACCAGAGTGCAGCTAGATGCTTTGCTATCTACGGAAGTGGAGAAGGTGGTCAGATGGACTCGATCCACTCATTATAGATTTGCAAACAAGCCTGACCGATTGTTAGCATCAATGCTGCGTAATACTAATTCTTATAATAAGGTGCATGCTATGCAGCTTCGCCCTTGTGTGCTTACCTCTAATCCAGATTTAGTGTACTCCGCTTTCCATTCCTATTACTCCTCCTTGTATGCACCCCCATCTGACATCTCTCCTCCTACTCCTATTTCTTCCTACTTGTCTTCTCTTTCCTTGCCCTCTCTGGACTCTGACGCCATGGAAGTTCTGAACAGCCCTTTGACTGCTGAGGAGGTAGAAGAGGCGATAAAACGGCTTAAGAATGGCAAATCCCCTGGGCCTGCCGGCTTTTAGGCAGCTTATTATAAAAAGTTCGCCAAACACCTTGTCCCCCACTTAATAGCCCTGTTTAATTCTATGAGAACCACTGCTAATTATCGCCCTATTACCCTTTTAAATATAGATACAAAACTTTTAACTTCTATTCTTGCAGCCCGCCTTAATAGATTTTTACCCGCTTTGATCCATGCAGACCAAGTGGGCTTTATCCCAGGTAGGCAGGCCCCTGATAATGTGCGCAAAATTGTGAATCTACTTCACTGGTCTCATACCTCTAACACCCCTATGCTAGCGTTAGCATTAGATATAGAGAAGGCTTTCGATAGCGTCACCTGGCCATATATGTTTGCAGTGCTTGCCAAATTCGGCTTTAAGGGTCCTTTTGTTACTATTCTGCATTACTTGTATTCCTCTCCTAAAGCATTTTTGAAGATTCCCTCTACCAGCCCTGTGCCCCTGTCTATTAGGCGTGGTACTCGACAGGGTTGCCCGCTGTCCCCAGCACTGTTCGTCCTGGTGATGGAGCCACTTGCAGCTCTGATACGCAACGATCCGAATATTGGGGGGGCAGGGGTGGGGGATAGGGAATACAAGTGTAGTTTATTCGCTGATGATTTCTGTTTAACCATAACCAACCCACTCACTCACTTCAATTCCTAACCTGCAATCGGTTATGACCATCTTCTCTACTGTTTCGGGTCTCAGAGTAAATACTACTAAGTCGGAAGTAATGTTTTGCAATGTTTCGGGTCAAACCACTTGTTCTATTAAACTTTGGGTACCGGGACTCCACTGGAGGTCTTGTGTATCCGGGGGTTAAATTGACCAATTCACTTTCTACGTTGTACCAAGCTAACTATGGACCTATGTACAGGTCTTTGAAAGAAGATCTGTCAAAATTGGGATTATCCCTACATATCCTGGATGGGAAGGGTGACCGTGATCAGAATGGTGATACTGCCACGCTTATTGTATCTTTTTAGGACGCTCCCCTTACCGATTGTAAAAAAAGACCTACTGGCGTTACAAAAGGTGTTTTTTTTTATAGTATATTTGGTCCAAAAAAAAGACCCAGAATCAATAGAACAATAATGCACTACAATAACAAACTGGGTGGGGCTTCGGTCCCTAACCTTCTTAAATATTACAATGCTGCGCGTGTTGCGCAGTTGGCTCAAATCAATATAGGTCAGGGTGCTCCGAGATGGGTGGGATTGGAGGAGGCGTTGGTAGCACCACAATCTTTGACGGTCCTAATGTGGACTAATTTGCCAATTGCGCCAGTTCTGCCTTCCTCAGCTCAGGTTACAATGTATGCTTTTTCCCTGTGACGTCAGGTCCATTTTAAACTTCAACTGCAGTCAGTTCCCTCTCCCTTAACACCCTTCCTCTCCAGTTCTTCTTTTCTTCCTGGTCTAACTTCTGCTTCTTATCGCTGGTGGCGGAGTAAGGGCTTGTATTGTATGCATCATGTTCTGTCAGGGACCACCTTACATAATTTAGACTCTTTGTGCCAACGATATGAGATACCCGCGAGTGAACATTTCAGGGCCCGTCAGATTCTATATGTCTTGTGCCCCGCATTATACGCGAGTTAGCCCTACTTCCTTTGAAAGACATATGCTATATTCCCCAAACATGACCGGCCTACTCTCTCTTTTATATGCTCATTTCAACTCACCTCCCTCGGAGATGTAGTTGAAATTTATGACTGATTGGGAGAGTGATATTAATTCAACTTTGTCACTGACACAGTGGAGAGAGTGTTGTGAGAGGATTGGCAGGGGAAGTTGGCAGGTTTCTCTGATGGAGACGTCCCTGAAAATTCTTCACCGTACTTATAGGGTTCCCGTACCTCTGAATAGGATATTCCCCACTGTCTCGCCATTGTGTTTTCGAGGGTGTGGGGCCAGGGGTACCATTTATCACACATGGTGGACTTATCCAGTGGTTAAGGTGCTTTGGTCGCAAGTTCTCACTTTACTTACCTCGATCTGTAATGTCAGGATACCACATATGCCAGTGTTTTGCTTATTGAGCCACAGACCATCTAGAATGCCGTACCTTAAAGCTCACCCAACATGTGTTAATGGCAACGAGAATACACATAGCGGCCCAATGGAGGAAGCCGAATTTACACTTCACTATTGTAGTGGATAGGATTAATACTATTCTTTTAAATGAAAAATTGTCTGCCATAAGAGAAGATCAGGTGGACCGTTTTAATTTGATA